>NC_056726.1:1627464987-1627569987 GCF_019279795.1 Protopterus annectens | reverse complement strand
TCTACCATCGCCCCCTCCCCACACACAGACATAGTATGTTCTATCCTTGACTTTGCTGAATGCTCCTGATTTTTTTCTCATATTGCTGTCTATTCTTAGACATTTTTCACATATTGAGGACTGCAGTCCCTAAATAACCACAAACATTTTAAGTTTCGGATTTCATAAAATGTATACCAATGCAAAATCTGTTATTGTATCAAATTTCAAAGTATATAACAATATTTAAAATCTGTCTCTGATTTAGGAGCTTTGTCCCCAGTTTTTGTTTGCCTTCATCCCTGATTCTTGAACTAAGAGGCTGTGAACCACTTATGTAGAAACACACATACATACACACACACACACACACACACACACACACACACACACACACACACACACACACACACACACACACACACACACACACACACACTTGTAACTGCTGGTATTGTATTTATGTGCTTTGGTCCTATTTTGCTATTTTTTTTTTTTTTTTTCTCCCTCTCTCTAAATGCAGTTAGCCACAACATAGGTTCACGGTTTCATAGCTGGTTACTAGGCTAATGGCACAAGAGCCTTTAAAAGCCTAGCCAATTATACCCAGGATATGACAACATTATGTCTTAATTTTCAAGATATGGAATGGGGTACTATCAGGGTAGTGGGTCTTTGGGTGTTGGAGCCTTCAGTCATTTTACAGACTACCTCTGTCCATAAGGAACATGGGGAGTATTCTGGGAGTGAATTTACAGTTCCCCATTCATTTATCCAAAATATTTTTTAAGAGAGTGAGGGATGGGCTTTGTTTTACGAAGACAGGAAGTTTATTCCATAGACAAGGTAACCTTTAGGATACAAATTTGTCTCTCCAGCAAGTTCTGTTAGAGTCACAGGTAAAGTTTAGGTCCACAGAACAGGTAACCTTCGTAAATTATTTCTTGTGAGCATGTAACATTATCATCAGGCTGGATTATAGAGTGCCTTATAGGTCAGGCATAAATCACTTTGAAATAAATGATATGAGATGGAAAAAAGGAATAGGGCCTTTAGTCAGTCTGCATAAGACATGCATCTTAGCTTTGTGGAAACTTCTGGGACCACTAAATGCATAGTTATGTACGTACAGAAGGGAGCATTGTACAATGTTGAGTGGGGGAAAAGGAAAGAGACAGAAGATTATTTCTGCTTCCTTTTCATGCTTTGGGAAATCATAATAGGCTGCTCTGAAGCCTTGGACTTCTACCATTCATTCCGATTAGCTGCTTAAGCTTCAAAGGTCATTCTCTGTCTGGCCCCCTTTCTCTTATCGCCAATTGGCTATGATTGGAATTTGGAAGCCAATCAGAGAAATTAAAGTGGTGGTGTTGTAAATGGAACAGTGAAATACTGCTTCATTTTAGTGTCAAATACAAAGCTTTCTGCACAATTTTGTGAGGTTGAATGCTAATGTTATAGCTCTATTATATGTATATAGCAACACACACACACACACACACACACACACACACACACACACACACACACACACACACACACACACACACACACACACACACACACACGGGGATTGTGTGATACATGCCATATCTTGCACTGTAAGTTTAGGGAATGAGTTTTGTGGTAAACGGTGATGCTTGACCCACATACTGCGTTTCCTAATCCCATAATCCCATAGTACATGATACATCAGCTAACACACAAACCAGCCCCTCCATGTATTCCATTTGCCCCCCTTGCCCCCTTCGATTACTGTTTCTCATTCATATCATTGAGATGTTGCAGTTGCACAAGATGTCTGTTGACTGTAGTTTTACAATGGTTAGACAACCTTTTATGAAGGGGTTGTCATTTAGGGTTTTTTTTTTACTTTAGTTCTAATGCTGTTTTCATTTTCTTGAAAATGCCATGCAAGTTTGTAACATTATTACACTAGTGTAATCCATACAGTCAGATTAATTAATTTTGTTATTTAGTTATATTTTTTACACAGTCTCATCCGCAAAGTAATTTTCTGGTTGGCTGATTAGTGTTGGGTTTTTATAATTTTATTTTAATGTTTTTATTCTATGTTTTTATTTTGTTAAGGTTACATTCCTGTGGTGTGATTGATGTATACATTTTGAGCTTTTTGTGAGGTATAAATATATATTTTTGTGTGTGCAGTAATGTCCCCCAGGGTGTGTGTTATTGTGTAAATAATACCTTTCCAGGGGTGTAGAGGTGTTGGGCCTCTGAACACTCCTGGGCAGGTGTTATTCACACAATAATATACACCCGGTCAGGCATCATTGCTTCCTTAACATATATATCACTTTCCTTTTCTCAGTGTATATTTTTAGGATAAATGTGCATACTTTCCATAATTAGACAGTTAAATTATTTCAGGGTCATGGGGTAGTTGGATCTTCTCCGAACAGTGACTGGGCTCAGGTCAGAGGAACTAATTTTGAACAGGGTGTTGAATTATCATAAGATGCACACGTTCTCTTTTCCACGTAGCACACACACCTGCTAGCAACTGGGCAATTTGGAGGAATGCCAACCTCCCTGTGGCACACCTATGGGATGTGAGAGGATACTGGAGCACCTAGTAAAAATCCACATCCACAGAGAGGATGTTCAAATGTCACACAGATGACATCCCAGGTGAGAACTGAAGAGGAGAAGAAAGAGGGAGACGGAGAAAGAGAGAGACTGAGAGAGAGAAAGTATATTATGTTATGTATAGCCTAATAACCAATTTGCCAGTTCATCTAATTACAAGGTGAGAGGCAGAAAGTGCGTTCTTTTATGCATAGCTTAATAGAAATGCTTGGAAAGTTCAATTAATTAACCAGGTCATTTTATTACAAGGAGTTAATTTTTAAACCTGATATATTCCATTAACATACATAAAATAAATTCTAGTTTGATTATACCCCAAATACTGGATTTGATAGTCAAAGCTCATAATATACCTTTTATAAGAAAGCTTAAGGCAAGATGCAATCTGTGTTCTTTGCTACAGCAGCATTAAGTTACAAATCTCATGATTCAGTGTGTGACCTTAAAATGGTCATGCAGTAACAAACACAATGAGATGGCAATTTATTGTAAGTAATGTTTGTACCAGATGTGCTCCAATATTTAAATAGAAGTACCCAGCAAAGCAAAGACGTAAGCCATTGTAAAATATGTTTTTTCTTGTTAAATCACATGCATAACCTACGTGTCCTTGAAGATCAAAAAAAGTCCTTGAAATTTAACAAAAACTGCACAGAAAGTACAAGTAGTTTGTAAACAAGTGGCAGAGATTTTTTTTAACTACTGATTATTGTTGTAATACTTCTGTTTCCATAAACAACTGATAGAGATGCTATTTAAATAACTTCTGTAATATTTTTTTTGCTAAGTGTACAAAAAAAAAACTGATTTGATTTCTGCTTTAGAATACTCCCTGAGATATTAAAATGTAATGAACATTTATTTTCAGTATCTTCATAAGTCAGCTAGAAATTATTAATAGTGCCAAATAATTTAATTAGAACTATGAAATACAAGGTAGTACAGCTTCTAAAAAGACACCTATTACAAGTAAGGATTTTTAATGTATATGTAATAATTATTTTAAGATGCTTTATCATTTGTTAAAGGCAGAATAGGAATAGAAAACCCATTATTTGTGTTGTTTGATAAGATATTTATCAGAAACAAAATCTTCGAGTATATATATATATATATATATATATATATATATATATATATATATAAAGACCTCTCGACAAGCTAATGTTAACCTCCATGATTGCTAGCTTATCTGGTTATCTTAAGCATGCAATAAATAACCTTCATTTGTTTCCCAAAAGGCCTTATATTTTTCACATACATTATAGATTTTTGTTACCATATTTGTAGCCAGCAACTACTCCATAAAGATATTTGTTTATATCCTGTGCTCTCTCTGTTATACTGCAGAGAGAAAAACGCTCTGCCACTGACCCTGAGGTATATCTTTCCCTACCCATCATCTTAATCTTATGCTCACTTGTTCATGTACATCTCATATTTTGAAAGATCGCCCCTTTTTGGATTTGTTGAGTCCCTTGTTTACTCACCTGAAAAACAAACCTGAAGGGGCAGCTACTGAAACCGAAGTTGAGACACAATGTTCACTTATGGCAGTTATGCTTTAGTTTTTTTAAAGGTAATAATAATTTCAAACTCTCTCCTGAGGTGTTTTTTTGTGTCCTTGCTTCCGTTTGTACTGTTCGGTAAATGTTACACAGTTATTGCTGTGCCACATTGGTTACTTTGCACTGCTGTGAATTCACATTCCCGACATAACACTACTTTGGACTGTATTATTTGTGAAGCAAACAAAGGATAGTGATGTCTTAGGAGCAATCGTACACCAACATGCTCTTTAAACAGCTAATATAGGATTTGCACATTTTACCTCTTCCTTTAGATGTTCTTTTCTTTCTTTTTTTAATACTAACTTTTCATTATATTAAAAAACAATCAGCCCCAAATATTTAAGCATCATTAATAACAGTGTCTCAGTATGAACGTTTGTGATTAAATGTTTTAAATTTATTAGATGTGTGTGTGTGTGTGTGTGTGTGTGTGTGTGTGTGTGTGTGTGTGTGTGTGTGTGTGTGTGTGCACATTTCAGTAGATAGATATGTGGACGGAGAGATGGAAAGATATGACCCTGTGGATATTCTTACAGTTAAACATTTCCACTTCTTCATTGCTTAAAATATTATTATTTTCACATCAACAAATGAAGTAGTTACATGTGACATTATAGGCCGACTGAGCAAGAGCTTCAGCAACGAACAGGGGAATGAAATGAAAACTGAAGACACATGGGATGAAATTAAGCACAGATAAGTCAGTGGTAATAGCAGCAAATTGGGGAAAGCAGAAGAAGCTATGAATTGAGATAGAAGGGAAGATAGTGGAACAGATAAATAGCTTCAGGTATCTGGGAGGAGTGGTTGAAAAGAAGGGAAGTCCGAATAAAGAGGTCAAAGCTAGAATCAGAGGGGCTGCAGCCAACTGGCATAAAGTCTCAGGTGTAGTCTATGACAGAAGAATGTCAAAGAAGCTGAAAAGTAAGGTGTACAAGACAGTGGTGTGACCAATACTACTGTATGGTACAGAAGCCTGGGCAGTAAAGGCAGACAGAAGCCTGGGCAGTAAAGGCAGATCAGATGAGGAGGCTAGAGGTGATGTAAATAAAGTGCTTGAGAAGGGTGGTAGGCTGCACATTGGGAGGACAAATGAAAGAAAGGAGGACATAAGAGCAGAAGCCAAATTAGTTTCAATTTCAGAAAAGATCAAAGAGAACAGATTACAGTGGTTCAGACACGTGCAGAAAACAATCTGGTGAAGAAGATTCGGGACAGACAGGAAGAAAGTAAGAGGAAACTAGGACGTCTAACAAAGAGGTGGATGGATTGTGTGAAAAGAGATCTATGACTGTCAGACATGAATGTTGAAAAAGGCAGGAGTGTGGCATTGAATCAAGAGAGATGACAGTTAAATTATACCCTGACCTCATCTAGAAAATGGGAAAAAAGGGGGTGCTGGAAGTTGTGGTCATATTACATGATATTAAGATGCTGATATTTTATGTCTTGAACTGAAAATACTGACAAACAGAAATATCATAGCTAAGTGACTATAAAGTTGTAGTTACAAAAATACAGTCTACTAAACTCTGCATTATGGAAATATGCATCTAGGAATAGATGTGGTGTATAAAATATAGGAAGGACAATAATGATGGAGATGAATTGTGACAGACTGTGTAGTATTTCACAAGGAAAAAAACATGATAGAGCACTATAAGTTGAGTTACTGTTGTGATTAGTGAGAAAAGTTAGGCTATAACATTTCTAGTGTCAGTGAAACACCAATACAAGTGTGGGCAGAGTGGAAAAAGCTATTCTCTGGGATAAGGAAGGCATTTGTATTGACTAGAGTGGCACAGTATTGAATGGAGGACTTGGTAATCTGCAGTTCCTTTGTTAACAAAGGAAGTGATGATAATGTGCCACTGAAGAAAGGCATAACGAGTTGAAATGGAATACAAACTACTGTAATCCGAATGTGATAGAGTCAGAGGGAGAAGAAAGAGTGACTTTTCTATATACATGGACATGACTCTGAAGAGTGAATTCCTAAATCTGCACAAATTTGCGCATGTGCATACTGCGAAGGCTGTGAGGGTATACAGTAGGGATAGAGCTCCTAACTTCAATGAAGTATGCTGTCCTTTGAGGGTCTCACAGTGGTTCCCACTGTACCACAGTTATATGGAGAGTTGATTCTTTTATGACTTTGCCTTGCTTTGGCATCTTGAGTTAATTCCTGCACCATACCATTTCTGTAAATCCACTGAGACACTAAGCTGCCTACACATGGATGCGGACATGTAAATTAAAAGAAAAGAACCAAATGATTATTCTATGACTTTTTTATCCATGTGTTTTGTGAATATAAGGTCTCACTCATAATTAATTGCACATTGTTTGGCAGTTGGTGCACAGGACTAAAGCTTTGAGCTGTTAATGAGTTGCTTCCTCTGCCCAAGGTATTGGGTTTGATTCCTTTTACCTTCATTTGCATACTGTGCAATGATGACCAAATTATTTGCCCAGAGAGTGCTCCCAGACTGAAAATAGAAAAAATGTGTACCGTGTGCACTCCGTTTGACAAACCATGGGATATTAAATATGGAGAAAAAGCCAGGAGAGTACTTTTTTCTGTCTGCATTTAAATTGCCTAAATGATTTAACCATTTAGAGTTGTATTTCTGCCTTGTCTGATACTGTATCTGTATTGTATTTTCTGCTTTGAGCAAATCTGTTTGACTTGTGTAAGGGCCATCTTTGATTTAAGTAGTAATTGACCTATATAAGAGTTATATGGTTTGGTTCAGGTCCTGGATGGCTAAGAGCATTTGACCTTCAAATTTCACTTGGTTTTCATTCGTTCTTTTGTTTTCATGTTTAATACTTAATGCACAGAGTGCAGCTCAGCCTTGTCTTTTTGATAAGATTGCAGAGGCCTGCACCATGTACACTCACTGTTTGACTAACTGCTAGATTTTAAAATCTGAGAAAAAGTCAGGAAGCTACTTGTTTCTGTCTAAACTTGAGTTATCTAATTGATCTAATTATTTATAATGTTTTTGCATTTTATTTTCTGCTTTGACTAAATCTCTTTGTCCTGGTTTAAGGGCCATCTTGGTTTTAAGCAGTGATTAATCTAAGAGAGAGTTAGACTGATTGCTACAGGTACTGGGTAGCTTAGAGATCTTGGGCTCCAAAGATAATTTGATTTTCATTGATTCTTCTGTTTTAATGTTTAATACTTACTCTGCAGAACCACACTGAGTACAGCAACATGGTATTTGTAGTTACAGTGGACAGTGCATGCAAGTAAATTCTCTCTGTCCTTTGTACTTCTACAAGTGTACCTTTTCCCGGGTTCTGTGAGCTAATTAATCATTTCTGGGCTATCTAAACAGCCTTTAGTTACTTGTGGTATCCTCTTCTGAGCTGCATGGACTGGCACAATTGATGTAGTAGGTCTGCTGTTCTGTGCAGCCCTGCATTGCACACATTATCTATAAAAAGGAAACGCTGCTCAGAATACACAAACAGTCCATTAATAAAAGCTGTGTAAGCACTTTTGTTTCCAATAGTTACAGAAACATCATCAAACATCTGCGTTTGCTTTTTATTGGTGTTTTCTTGTTGTTCGTGGGCTTGGTTACTTAGTTGCTGTACACATTATCTATAAAATAAACATCCTCCCCTATAATATTTCCCACTTCTCTTTACTTCCTCATAAACCATATCCTATGGTAGTAGTGATCATCATGGAGAGATAACATATTGCCCCCGTCAGTATTTCCCCAGCCTTTCTTTACTTCCTCATAAATCATATCACATGCCAGCAGTGATCATTATGGAGAGACAACAGATTAACCCCTTTCTACTGCCACCCTAATAGAACATGGCATCCTAAGGCAGTGTAAGAAGTGGCACATGCTCAATGAAAACAAAGTCCAACTTAACTCAAATGAGTCTCTCTGTGAGAGGTATTAACTCTTAACTAATTTAGAGGTGTCACTCTCCCAGTAAAGTGCATGCAATGAGCAAAAAATATGTCTTACACTCACCCACACATATGCAATATCTAAACATCTACAGATTTTCACCACAAAACTGTCATATGTTTATTCTATTAAAAATCTCTATCCAGGCCTCCTAGATCAGTCTAAACCCTCAAAACCTACCTCCTGCATGATGTAGCCCATCAATAGAGCATAACTAACATATTGCACATTCTGACATTATAAGAAAGCACAGCTACAATGGGACACATATCTAGTATGCAGAAGCCATTAATGCAGAAATATCAAGCTACTACTTTTGGCAACAGTTTCGTTAATAGGTGACTTCATAGTTAGACACACAGATGATCCACTCACCAAGCTGAGCAAAGACAGAGTGACAGTTATCTGCCTCTCAGGTATTAGGATCCACAATGTCACTAGGGCCCTCAAGTCACTTCAACCAAGGTGCACATTTTATCTGGTCATCATGCACATGGGAGTGAAGGACTTGAGAATCACCTTCTTGGGTTATATGAAGATGGACATCACAGAGTTCTGTGAATATGCCTCTGAAATTGGTGTGAAACTAGTATTGGGCAATATGCTGTCATCACCAAGAATAATTCCTCAATATAGACAAAATATAATGGGCCCTAATTACTGACTTAGCTACTGGTGTCATTCTAGGGGGATCTAAAGTGTGTCAGCTTGGGACAGATGTCTGACAACCCTAGCTGCCTTGTTAGGGATGGCCTGCATCTCTCTCCTCATGGCTTCCATATATTTTTCAAAAACATTTTCTCTCCCATAGTGCCTTTTTAGGAAAGGTCAGTCTCCACAAATTACCTATATAGCTATCTATAATCAAAATAATATGCAGTTGTTCTATACTTGAAACCTTAACAAAACATTGCACGTCTTACAGGCAGTCCTAACCTTTAAAAATATAAATATATGCACATATACTGAAGCATGTTTCAAAACAGCACAACTACTCCCACATTGCAGGGATTTAGTGCCTACCACTCCTTCAGACCCAGCACTAAATTTGATGATGCAATTGGAAGGGGGTTCATAGGTTTACAGTTAATTATTAGACTAATGGCCAAAAGGGTCAGTTTTAAGTTTAGCCATGCATCCCAAATATATCTAACACATTTTGATACTTCAGTATTGGTTTAAGGGGTATAGATAAGATTAGACATTGTGGTCAAGCATTTATAGGCTATCTCTCTCTACTAGAAACATAAGTGCAAAAACAGAGGTACATTTCTGATTCACAATTCAATGGTCCAAGTAGCACTTGAATTGGGTTAGGGAAGACCTCTGCTACACATAGATGGGAATCCTGTTCCAGAGAAGGGGTAGTCTCTGAGACTTATACAAGTCCATCCAACATGTCCTATTTATATCACAGGCAAGGTTTATGTTCCTGCTTTGGGCAATTCTGATGCTATTTGTTTTATGGGTTTGCAACAAGGTTCATCAGAGTGGGATCAGGGGATGCTTTGTAAGCCTGACATAGATCGCCCCTCAACAATCTGTTGGAGACTGACTACAGGGACAGGGCTTTGAGGTGCTCCTCTTAGGACATGTTGTTTAGGCCATGCATTGTTCTTGTGAAACCTTTGTGGAAACTCCAGTTGTTGCATATGCAGGTCAGACACATACCAAAGGGGGCATTGTACTCAGAGATTGGTCTTTTATGGTCCGAGTAAGTGGAAAAAATGCATCCTTAGACCTAGATTCCATGCCCTTGCTTACAAGATGCACAATTAGGAATGATTTCATTACTACCATAGACACATGATGGTCAATGGCTAGGATACTGCCTACATGTGTTTCCAAATCCCTGACCACTGAATCTACTCTTAGGAGTGTATTATCAATGCAGTAGTTTCCAGGGTTAGCTGTCTTCCCACAGGAGACTATTATGCATTTCTTGGCATTGAGTTTTAGACCGTGGCTGTGGCACCAGTTATTAGTCCATGTCAGATAGTCTTGGAGGATATTTGTGTCACTTGGGGATTGTGTGTCTGCACCTAGTTTGCAATCCTTTGCAAATTTGGTCATCCAGAGGCCCTTGATAGGCTTAGACAGTATTTCTAAAAATAATTTCACCTCCAGAATTTTAATGCAGGACAACAACCTTGATCTCCTCCATATCCTTCTCACAATAAACAAAACCCAGAACCACATCACAGTGAACTACTGGACCCCTCCATGACCCTGGTAATCTATGAGGCATACCTTAACAGACATCCTTTACTACTAAACCCAGCGCTATCCTCTTGGATGACTTCATCTACCCCTTCATTAACTGAGAAACTTAGACCACCACAAGTAAGTATTCTCTAAGATTCCAGGACTTCAGTATTGTAGATCATAGCATGTGTATGTACCTTTAAGAAGCATTTCCAGATGTAGCACCTGCATATAAATAGTGAGCACATGCAGGCAGCAGTGCCATTTTGAGAGAACAGCCAAAATGTTAACATTTCTGAGTGTGGTAGCCAGTAAGTTGTAAAGCGTAATTTCTGATGTGTTTATTTGTAATAAAGTTGCTTGAACAGAACCCATGAATGTTTGTTTGTTTTATCCTGACCAGACGAGCAACATGGCATCAGAAACAGGATCAGAAGAACAACTTTTTCAAGCCCTGAGGTGCAGAGTACAAGGTGAAGGCAGACTATGCTGCTTGAGTGAAACAGAGCTCAGACAAACAAAAAAGGGCCAGAAATGAGCTAAAGGTAAAGAAAACTGCAAAAATGATTTATTTGGTAAAGAAAATGAAACAACACATTTATAAGCACAAAACACATTATTAATCAAACGTGTAGCACAAAAACTTATTATTAAACAAACAAAAGGCACAAACTGCATTATTAATTAAATGAAATGTTTGAAACCATGATATTTGAAAAAAAAAACTAACAAAACTATTTATATGGGGCTCAAAATTACATTTGGTTTGCATAACGAGCATGTTTAAAGTAAAACGGGCAAAATAAAAGTATAATGAGAATGATAAGAGATTAAAAAGGCATAACGGGTACAATAAAAAGGGCAAACTTAAGCTTAAAGAGCAAGGCAACTGCATGTTTTTAAGTAAAAGACCGTATTTTGAGCACAAACTACTATTGACTGAAGCCATTCAAAGCATAACTAGAGTTGTTTGAAGTATCTCAGTGTGCAAAGTGTTTACAGAGTGTGTGCTTTATTATGGTGCAATTATTTCAGAGTTTGCTGTGACCAAAGTACAGTTATATTGCAAAGAGAAGACAAAGTACAGCCATTACAAAAAGTTTCTTGTGCTGTGTGCATTTATTCGCAGAAAGCCACCTTTTCAGAGAGTTTCTTACACTAAGTACAGCCATTTTCAAAGGTTCTTTTGCTGTGTGCAGTTTATTTGCAAAGTGCATTCATTTCGAAGTGTTTCTTACTCTGAGCTTTTTCCATTGTGTACAGTGTATTCGCAAAGTACAGTTATTTCAAAGTGTTTCTTACACTGATAAGGAGTGATTTCAGAAAATACAGTGATTTCAACGTGTTCTTGTGCTACGGATACTTATTTGGCAAAGTGCACTTATTTCAAAGAGTTTGTTGTGCTGTTGGGCATAATTACAAGTACTGGAATAAAGTTCTATATTTATGTGTGTGTATGTTCATGCATAATTTCAAGCACCTTCACTATTGTGCATTGATATGGCACAGGCATTTTGTAGATCAGGTCTACTTGTGTTTGATCATAATATAGCAGGAATTGGAGAGTATTCAAGCAGTAATACAATACTTTCATACAAGCAGTTTTTTCTGACAAAGATGCACGTACAAGTGCATTCATTTTGCTTAACTTAGCTGGGTTAGAAACAATTGAAAGAGAGTGTTCATTTATGTATGCACCAGAAATATATGCAGGAGAGGGGGAAAACCATTATATTGTGGTACTGGATGAATCCAGGGAGGGCTCTGAGTGCTTAAAATGTAAATTTAGAGAAATGTGCAATACCCAGACAAATGTTACATTAGAGAGGGGCACTTATTTTATACAAGAGACTAAACTTCAGGTGAAACTTTTGCTGCTTATATCACTGACTTGAGAAATAAAACTAAAATGTACAGATCTGGTGACTTGAAAGATGAGTTAATAAAGGACGGGCTTGTGTGTGGTGTTGATAATGCTTCACTGAGAAAGATTTTGCTTTGTGACAGTGATTTAATGTTAAGCAAAGCCATAGAGATTTGTCAAATCCATGAGCTCACAGAAAGGCACACGAATATACTTGCAAGTGACAAGAGCATGGTTTCAACAGCCTCTGCAGCAAACATAGATTGCATGCAACATGTGGTAAGCAGAAATAGGCCTAAGCACATGGAATCAGCAACCCCTGTGGGAGTGGCAGGAACATCCCATAGCTTTCTAGCAAGTTCCAAGACTAACTCAGTAAAAAGGCCGTGCTAAGTACAGTATACGAGTTTGTTAGCAAAACCCATTCAAGTCTTATTGTTAACTGTCATAATTGTGGAGCCAGCCATGAGTCTAAAAGACAGAAGTGCTTAGCGTTTGCTCAGCAATGCCACAAGTGTAAAAAATGGAACCATTTTCAAAAGTTTTGTAAATCAAGCAAGCCTCATTCAGTTATTAAGAAATGTCACTCAAAAAAGCAAGTTGATCATATAGAGAGCTGCAACCCTACTTTCTATGTAGATGATGCATCAGTGGTCGGTGAAAAGGTTAATGCAGTAGATTTGTTGGCAAAGAATGAAGTATTTTGTACTGTCCTGATCAATGGCAAGCTAACGTAGCTCAAAGCAGACACTGGTTCAAAGTGTAAAGTAATGTCAGCAGAAACATTTGCTAAAGTGAGGGCTGGTGAGCAACATAATTTGGTCAACTGTGCAAAGCTTGTTGCTTATGGAGGTGAAGAGATTCAAACCCAAGGGTCAGTACTGCTTTCTTATTATTCAGCTGGGAACAGTTACAGCTTGCAATTCTATGTAGTCCAAAGACATGTGCTGTCATTATTAGGTCTCATTGACAGTTTAAGAATGAAACTGCTTTCTTTTACCAAAGAAGTCCATCATGTAATCACATGTCCCTGTTCGAGCTTTACTGATGCTATTTTCTCAGAGTATGCTGATGTGTTCGACGACAAGCTAGGCAAACTTCCAGTTGTGTACTCTATGAAATAGGCCCAGAGGTCAGTCCAGTGGTCAGACCAGCAAGAAGACTTCCAATAGCTATGCAGGACAAAGTCAAGGTCCAGTTAGACAAAATGGTGCAGCAGATTGTGATTTGTCTAATCACAGAACCAACTTAGTGGGTGTCTTCGATGGTAGCTGCTCATAAGAAAAGTTCAGATGAAATCAGAATATGCATTGACCCAAGAGACTTGAACAAAGCATTAAAAAGATCTCATCATCCTATGCATACAGTCAAGGGTATTGCAACCCTCATGAAAAATGCCACTGCTTTTTCTGTCTTAGATGCAAAGAGTTAATTTTGCAAGTAATGCTTGATTGCAAATCTTCACTACTGACGACATTCAGTACCCTATTAGGTAGATACAGATTCCTCAGGATGTCTTTTGAAATAAATTCTTCCAGTGAAGTCTTTCAGCATGCAACGGAGCAAATTTTTTTTCAGGCTGCCCGTGTGCAATAATAGTTGATGATTTGGTAGTTGGAAGTAATGGTGAAGCAGAGCATGACAGAAACCTCAGGAAAGTTCTGGACAGAGCACGTCAAGTGAATTTAAAGCTCAATCCTCTGAAGTGCAAATTCAGACTTCCAGAAGTTACTTATGTAGGTCAATTGTTTACCAGTGCAGGCTTACGACCAGAACTTTCCAAGCAAGCAGCCATTCTTGAGATGCCAGCTCCAGAGAATGTCCAAGCCTTACAGCATTTTCTTGGTATGGTTAACTATTTGGGCAAATTTATCTCTGACTTTAGTGAGTTATCAGCATCTTTGAGAGAGCTGATATGCAGAAATGTTGCATGGTCATGGTTAGAATAACACCAGAGAGCATTTGATAACCTCAAACAGCAAATTGCTAACCCGTCTACATTAAGATAGTATGATGTCCACAAACCAGTAGTTCTTTCCCGTGATGCTTCAAAGTTTGTTCTTGGTGTAGTTATTCTTCAAGGGGGTATACCTGTTGCCTACGCATCTAGAACTCTTACCCAAACTGAGATGCAGTATGCTCAGATTGAGAAGGAACTTTTGGCAATTGTGCTCGCATGTTCAAAGTTCCATGATTGTATTTATGTCTGAGCTATCCAGATAGAAACTGACTACCAACCTCTAGTCACTATTTTAAAGAAGCCTGTGCATTCTGCTCCAGCAGGACTACAAAGAATGATACTGAAATTGCAAAGTATAATTTCAAAATGGCCTATACAAAATTAAACTTCTTTATCTGGGCGATACCTTATCCAGATTTCCCGGAAATACCATGAGACTTGATGAACTAAGAGATCATACAAAGACTGATCCAATTTTGCAAAAGCTCTACCACTTCATCAATGCAGGATGGCCATAAAAGCAATCCTGTGTATCGTCAGAAGTACAACCTTATTTTCTGAACAGAGATGAGATGTTGATGGAAGATGGTATTATTTTCAAAGGTCCAAAAGTTGTTGTTCCTACTTCCTTACAACATGAATACATTCAGATTTTACATTGTGGCTACCCAGGTTCCGATTCTACCAAAAGAAAGGTGAGAGGACTAGTATTTTGGCCTTCTCTAGCAAAAGACATTGATAAAATGCTTTCTTCTTGTTTAGTATGCAACAGTACTAAGTCACATTTGCAAAAAGAGCCACTTCAGCTAAACCAAATTCCTGAACTACCTTGGTCAACAGTAGCAACTGACATATTTGATTGGAACAGTCAGCCTTCCTTAGTGTTGGTAGACTCTTATTCAAAATGGTTTGAGATCGATTTGCTAACTAACCTAACATCCAGTGCTGTTATTACTAAGATGAAATGTCATTTCTCAGTCCATGGTAGTCCACACAAATTTATTTCTGACAATGGTTCTCAGTTTACCAGTCAATTGTTTCAGAGATTTGCTAAAGAGTGGGACTCTATCCTCAATATCCATAGTCAAATAGTCTTGCTGAACGTGCAGTACAGAGTGCAAAGCAATTACTGGAGAAGTCAAAGCATGATAATACTGATCCCTTTTCCAACCACTTGTAGAACACCAAATAGTACCAAAAATACCACACGAAGCAAACCAATAATCCAAAACTGTTTTTTCTTTAATAAAATACACAAAACGTCTCTAGTGCCGTGGCTGAAAAAAGCCTTTAACACAATACACTCACACAAAATGTAATTCATGCTTATATACTCACTAAATTATTAAATCACATAATAAAAAGCAATCATTCAATAAAAATTTGCATATTTATATTAAAGCAAACTTTTCCAAGTGTATTCTTGATTCAAGCTCCTAGGGCTCATTGTATCAAACTTTAAAATTAACATAGTCTCTTTTTTTTCTTAACAATTTTTTTATTTGCTGGTCAGTCATATATAAATTTACTTCTACTTGCTTGCAGTTCCTCTGGGTCACTATTATGAAATTCTTTAAAATGAATTGCTACCGGGCTAGTTAATTTGCATTTCCTAATATCTCTTATATGTTCTTTGAGTCTACATGCAAATTGTCTTTTACTTTCCCTCACATAAACTTTTTCACAGGAACATTTTAAGCCATATATATTTTTTTCTGTATTACAACTATATATTCCTTTTGACTGAATTTTTTTTCCATTTATATGTTCACTATGAACTTACATATACTACATTTCCCACATGGAGATGTTCCCACCATATCTAATGATGAAACTATCCTAGTGGTGGGCATACTAAACTTCCCATGGACTAAAAAGTCTTTTATGCTTCTACCTCTCCTAAAGGAGACGCTAATGTTCTTATTTTGTAAGAAATCAATTTCTCTTTTCAACCCAGTCCACAGATATTTAACTTGATCTCTCACTATCTCTGAAAATACAGAGTATGTTGACGTGAAGTATATACATTCCTGCTCACTACTACTCCTTCTCTTCCCTTGTGCGCTGTCGTTTTTCTGGTTCCTGTTGATCACCCTCTCCAACCCCTTTTCTACTTCTGATGTTTGATATCCTCTGTTACAAAACTTGTCCAGCAGGAAAATGATTGTCTGTGGGACCTGGGTATTCAAGCTCCTTTGCAGAAGAGGAAAAATGTCTACGAATAAAATACCCTAGGGAAGCCAAGAACAAATGGATGACCAGGTAGGCTGCCTTAATAAAGGTACGGTGGTATGTCGGTGAAGAAGCTGGGCTACCGGTAAAGCCTTGTATACAGGTCGTAGTTCCGGCTGGTCAGGTCGCCTGGTGAGAGGAACCGCTAGTGTGGCAGCTAGAAATCAAAGATGAAACAAACAGAAAAAACAGGCAAAACAACATAAATGTGGCTCGGCTAAGGAGCTCTGCTCACCATGGTGGCAAAAAAATCAATGTAGTCGAAGTTCAGATTCTAGAAGGTCGTACTTTATTGAAGTAAAAAGTACCAGAAGTACAATCACCATCGAAGCATAGTTCCTTAATGGAAAGGGTGATCCTGAGGATTTCCTTTTATAAGAGTACCTGGGGGTGTGTCAGTGGGAGCCAATCAAGTGTGGGTGAAAAAACTTTATTGTGATTGGGCACGACAACTTGACATCACACCTTACAATCTGATAGGTTAGATACCCTGAGCCAGCTCATACGTGGTTAGTAGAATCACTCTAAACCTACAATAGTGAAGTTCGGAGATTAGCTAAAATTAGCTAAAAAAATGTAATTAACTAAAAATAGTCTTGCTGGAAAAAAATCAACCCTTACTGGTAAAATACATTGTTAGGCTACACTTTTCTAAATCTTCGTCAGGATGGTGGATGACCTAAAAGAGCATAATAAGCAAAGCCGAGCATACTAGAGAAATAGCAACAACATGTATGTAAAATATCTTATTTTTTGGATATCTAGCCTGGTTCTTATTTTTTGGTCTTATTTTTTGGTTTTCTAGCCTGTTTCTTATTTTACATGCATGCTATTTTACATAACATTTGTACCGTCCAGGAATATTGACTTAGCTAAAACTATTATAGATCTAAAGTTGTTTAAAAGGAAACTTAACTTGAAGCTAATTTTTGGCTTACAGCATGATAATACTCGATCAGTCAGTAATGAGTTTCATGTGTATAGCACTTTTAATCCAGTTTTGCATCCCACTTTAATGGCATTTGAGCGTATTTGTGACTTTGACTTGAGGAACTTGGGACTATTCAGGAATGGCTCAGGCGGTAGCAACTTGAGTACTGATGAGAGAATGTTAATGTCTGAATCGATAAGCAGTAATTCAAGGGTATCTCAACGAGATAAGGGCAGTGGCATTGTCATTTTTAATAATAATATATATAGAAAAAAGATGTCTTTACTTTCGGAAACTGCTCATTACAAACTTGTCTCTCTGAATGAACTGCATGGAGCATATAGAAAAATCAGGGGATTCCTAAATGACTTATCTATTGAAGCATGCATTTCCCTTGATATCTTTCGGAATCCCCAAGATGCATCTTAATATGACACCCTCTTGCATCTGATAGTAAACGGGTGTAACTCCATTACCTATCCTATGGCTAAGTTTGTCAATAGCATACTTCAACACTTTTTGGTGACCGAACCCCAGGTATGCAAAGACTCTTGGTCCTTTTTAGCTAATGTGAATGAGATGGTATTTATGCAAGATTGTAATTTCGCAACTTTGGATGTAAAGGATTTACACATGGTGATCCCACATGATCTGGGCATAGACTGGGTCAGTCAGTTACTGGTCAGTAAAGGCATTGATAATGATGAATTATACTTGGTCCAGGAATTCCTAGACCTAACTCTTACGAACAATTTCTTTCTGTTTGAAGATTCTTATTATGTACAAACAAAGGGAGTAGTATGGGATCACTGTGTGGTGGCAGCTTTTCTAATCTTGTGATGGTTTTCTGGGAGAAGGAATACTTGTTGAATAATAATCCTTTTTCTGAGTACATTCACTTTTATACCCAGTACCTGGATCATCTTTAAAGGTAATGAGATGGTTTTTAGACAACTGTTGGATTATATGAATAATACCATGGAATTCCTTAGATTTACTAGTTATTTTCAAGGGGAGAGTATTTCTTATTTAGATATGCTTATTAGACCATACTAGACATTGTCATGCAGCTGCTATTTTTAGGAAAGAAACCTACTTCAACTCTTTCTTACACTTTTCCAGCTCCCATCCAGGACACCAGAAAAAAATCAGTTGTCAAAGCACAACTTGTCCGAGCAGCTAGAATGGTTTCTGATTTCGAGGAATTCTTAGCTGAATACCATCTCTTGAGGGATATGTTCCTCAAGCGTGGTTACCCACAGGTTTTGCTTGATGATATATTTGATGAAGTAACTTTTAAAAGATCTACTGGTTTTTACAAAGCAATTTTAAATGATTCCCGTATGGAACAGGTAATGATGACCAATGATATTGGTGATCAAGCTACTAATTCACATATGGCTACTAACACTGACTTTTCTTCATCCTTTATTACCCCTTTTAGTAATGAAGCCCGCCTTTTGGAACGTATTTTATTTAAGAACTGGGATTTAATCACGGCGGATGTGAATGTGAGGGATAGCCTTCCCACAAAACCAGTAATCATTTTTAAAAGGGGACAAAATCTGACATCTTTATTAGAAAGTAAAAAGGCAACTAACTCAAGGGTAAAGGGCATGTTTCAGTGTGAGGCTTACCCCTATTGCAGGTTTATCAACACTGGTTGTTCCTTTACGAATAGGAATCACAATTTTTCATTTACTGGAAGGCTCAATTGTAATTCCAGAAGTATAGTTTATTTAGCCAAGTGTAAACTATGTCTCGTGTTCTATATTGGTGAGATGAATAGAAGACTTAGGGACAGGCTGTATGAACATATTTATACCATCAAAAATAAAAAAGTGGAGAATGCACTTGCAAAACACATAACTAACCACCTGGATCATTCATTCAATTTCAGTGTTATAGAGCAGGTTAATGGATCCATTAGAGGTGGCCCTATCCCACTATGGTTGGAAAGGTTTGAGCTTTTATGGCAACTTCAATGCGATGCCTTTAGATATCCAGGCATCAATGATGTGCGCTCCATTGCCTGCATTTTAAAACTAAGAAGTTTAATGAGATGAGTCCTTTTGTTATCTGTGTGTATATTTATTTATGTATAAACGTTTTGTGTTTTTCCATTGGCCTATCATAGGGCTAAGACTTTTTAAATATACTCATATAAATGTGTGTAACATTATATTTATTATTTGATAGAGCATGTTTTTAACCATTATTTTTAGGACATACATACATTTATAATAGAGTTTAGACTTGGTATTAGTGAAATTCCTGCTAATACGTCACCACTTATACCAGTTTTTAAATGGATTTTTAAATAGAACATTTTTGTGTTTACTCATGGGTTAATGTAGTTGATTGCTTTTAATTGTTTAATTACTCATGTGATTCCTGGTAGGTGTGGTTATTTGTTGGGAGAAGGTATTTAACTGATTTTGTCAATGTGTTTTTTGTCTGAAGAAGTGCAGGCACTGACCTGCATGAAAGCACTAACCTTACTTTATTTAACTACAGTATCATTACTTTTGATATTGCTTGGAGTGTACTTTGTCCATTGTTTTTCCTCAGTTTGTCTATTCCTTTTGGTTTGCATAACTTAGTCCAGGGGCTCGTGTAATGTGCCATGCTGCCTTACTGTCAGCACCATACATTGTCTGGCAGACCAGTTACTAAGTGTGTTCAATCTCATCCTCTTCACTAAATTCCTGACAGAAGTATGGAGAACTGTTCGAGTCATCCCATTCGATAAGGGAGGACCCATTACTGATCTGGGTAACTACAGACCCTTAAGTCTCACCATCCTTATATGCAAGGCAATGGATCTTATTAATAAAGACACAGGCAGTCTTCAAATACCAGATCAAAACCTGTTTGGCTTTGTTAAATTAGATCCTGCCTCTGCAATCTCATGGAATTTTTTAAACAAATTACCAATGCATTAGACTCAGGCATATCAGTCCACACTGCATACCTGGATTTGACCAAGGCCTTTGATAACATTCCGCATTGTGGCATTATAGATAAGCTTATCCCATTAAAAGTAAACCTAAACATTATCTGCTGGATAGCAATAGAACCCAGTTTATTAGTGCTGGAGTACACTTTCATCAAAATTAATGATTATCCATGGTGCCCATCAGAGACTGGTCCTGGCACCACTTCTCTTTGATATCTACTTCTCTGATGCCAGGACAGATGCCAAAGGCCTGTGGTTAATGAAGTTTGCTAATAATTGCAAGCATGGAGTAGTCACAAGTTTCCGAACCGACTTCTGGATTCTCCAGAGGAGCCCAATATAACCTAACAAATGGTGCTTGGATAATGAAGTCAAATTAAATGATAGGAATTACAGCACTGTGTCCTTTGGCAAACCTGTTCACCCATGCTCTTATCACATAGGCAACTCTCCTTTAAAAATTGACCACTTTCTTAGAAAATAAGCTATCCTTTCACCACTGTGTGCCAGCTGTAGTTAAGAAATCATTTTCTGTGGTCAGACTAATCACTAGGGGTACATCTTCTAGATCCAAGGAAGTCATCATTCCCCTCTACTCCACTCTTATGAGGCCAGTAAGAGTATAATGCCACCTTTTCTATATACGTGTCTAGGTATATTATCCAGCTCAAGAGATTGCAGCATTTCCTTACTAGGTCAGTTAAGAGCAGGTCCTCCTCGAGTTACAAGCACACCAGTGCCTCTCTTGTTTCCATTCCCACCAACTTCGAGAGGGCACCTCTGTCTAGCATGTAGACCCTCAAAGGATCTGGTCCTATGAAAGCTCCTATATATCCACAAAGCTAATAACACTCTAAACACCCACTGTTTTTGTATAAATTCTGTCACATATGTTCTTCATACTGAATGAGTCCAAAGCCATCTTGCTGCAGTTACAGTCAAAGTCCTGGGGCCAATTTTCATTTTTATGCCTCTTCTTTGAAAGCTCTGGATTTTCAGCAATTTCCTACAAGAATGATTTCCATATTACTTATATTAAATTGCTTTGTCCTCATATGTTTCACTTTTCACATTGTTGAGATCTCCAACCACTTTGAAATGTATCCTAGCATTTACTCACGTTTCCTGCTCGATTATCTACTGTGGATCCCATTCTGTTCTATTGCTCTACCAGGTCATTCTATTCTGTTATAAGCCAGGCAGAGGTGTTTCCATTCAATACAACAGTACTGGAATTTTGGCTTCTTGACATATAACCTTGCATTTGTGGTGCAATGTCTCCTCTGCCACTTCTATGACTGCTTTGTTTTTATTGTCGGGCCACTTTGCAAGTGAAAATGACATGTTTTTGAATTACTTTCTGCTAAATGATGGCATGCATAACACACCAAAATGGTAAAATATTAAAACATTCCAGATCCATAAACCCCAGGTGGGGCACTGTACTGCCCACTCTCATGATGCTTAAATATATCTGGTCTGGGGTTTCATAACCTTGGAGACAAAGGAAATGCAAGTATCCCCAGGTACACAGGTGTAGGATCTGATTCATTACAGCTACATTTGCCTGGTGTGTGACACTTAACAAGTTACCCCTGAAAAGCGGCACTTATGTCCAGTGGGCTTCCTCTGTCAACCAATAAGTAAAATAAAAGAAAATAAACAATTAAAATTCTAATAATAAATGACAGATTACTCACTATGCTATTTTAAATATGAACATTTCAAACTGCACTGGGCCCAGCATTAATGATCCACTAGACACTAGCTGAGATGTGGAGTAGGAGAACAAAGTGATCACCAATAGGGATGGGTGGATGCATGTTCTGATGCTTGTAAGCAGAGGAGAAATCTTAGCTGGCAGCAAGTAGGGAGATGCAGGAGGCATAAAGAAGGAAGTAGGGCTGGAGGTAACATTTTTGGAAGTGTTACCTGTACATCAGTCAGCACATAGAAGAAATGGAAATAGGAAATATGTTTGTGTGCTTAATGGTAGGCAGATTTGTGGAGGGACTTGCCAGGTAGACCACATCTGTCCCAAAGGCATGTTGCATCTTAACCAAGAGGAGACAAGTGTTCTTAGGACTGGGTTGGAAATGTACATCTCAACAACTGTATTTTAAGCTAAAATGGAATGGGGTAGGAGGGTGACAGAAAGAAAAGGGGGTACTGGTTTAGGAAGTAAACTGAAGGTAAAAGACATACATAAAATAGCAGAGGAATGAATAAGGGTGGCTCAGGCCATGGTTGGAGAGTCTTACTCTGTAATGTATGGTGTCTGGTTAGAAAGTTGAGGGAGATGCAAATAGTGATGCAGGATAGAGTTGGGTAGATATTGTTGGCATCACAAAAACATGAGCAAATTACAAGAAAAGGTTGGAAATGAAAGTTCTGAGGTTCAGGCTGTTCAGGAATGACAGACATGGGAGAGACGGGGTGGGCTAGCAATTTATATTAAGGAAGTTATTAGATGTGAGGTCAGAAAGAAGTAAGTAAGGAAGGAAGGCAGGAAGGACATCAATATAGGAATGAAGCAATTGTACAGACAAGGTTAGAAAACAGATACATCGTCATTGTTCTTAAGGAGGAGGAAGGTGGCAGCTGGTAGACTAATGCAGTAAATCATCAAGTGTATGTAACAGGAAATGGGGATATGAGACTGGATAACAGAGTAAAAGGGTAGAAGGAAGAAGGGAATTCCATGGTGGATCTGAGTCTTCCAGGAGCAGACTAGGATTCTGAGCTCCAGTGTAAAAGGAATCAAGAACTAAATGGGATCTTGGATCATGAAGGGTTCAGTCAACTGGTTCTGGCTGTACCAGAATGGATATAATTCTGGGCATGATCTTAATCAGTGGAGAGGGTATCATGGACATCCTAATTAAGTCAACACTAGCCAACAGCTGACAAGCCAGTGTACTTCAGAATAGAGAGGAAGGGGGAAGAAGCATATTGGTGTGAGATTTTAAAAGAGTGCATTTTATGGGGAGATGTAGAAAAGGAGTTGGGAGGAGGAGAAACCCAGTACAAGAGAAGGCTCCAAACAAAAAAACAAACAAAACAAACAAAAAAAAAATAGCAAAACTTGTAAAGGCAGCAATGCCTAAAATTGAAAGAGAATTAGCAAAGGGGATAAAGAAGTGAAAGATAAATTTTTAGGTTCATAGATGAAAGAAAAAAAAAAGAAAGGAAGGGAGGGACAAAACTGACCAGGCTATGTAAAGATGTGTGTATCACAGAAGACTGAAAAAAATTAGAGGTGCTGAATTTACACTTTTCTGCAGTCTTCACAACGTAAAAGCAAGTGAAGGGTGCCATTCCAGGAGGGAGGTAGGGCAGAATGTGGAAAACAGTGGAAACACACAAGAATAGAGATTGAAAATGTCCTGTGGGGCCTGGCTGCAGTGGCAGAGGCAACAGATTGTAAGGACCAACTACTCCCTGGATCTCAGAAAGTACTTCACAGAGAGTGATTTGTGGACTGATGGAATGGACAACTGGAATGGATGGAGTTCACAGAGGTATTCAATAGGCTATGGACAGGTAAAAAAGGGGCAAGGAGGAAAGTAGGGATTAAGGGGAGGTAGAATGTTAAGGCACCTAAAAGGACAGACTATAAATGCTTATTGCCTCCTTCTACCATCAAGCAAATGCAATGTAGCCACTACCTCCAGATGTCACCCACTTCTATTCAGAACTAGAGACAGCAAAGGTTCATTCCTGGCCTAATTTTTCCCATCATTTGTGAATTACTTCAGTTCAGGCTAGTCTAGTCCTTAGTGTTTAATCACAATAATACCCTTACTGACTTAAAGGTGCTCCTGCCTTAATGACATTGTGAGCTACAAAACAGTACTAATATTGTCCACCCACAGTCCTAACAATTTAACTGAGAACAAAGAACAAGAAGGGGTGTCATATGTTTAAGTGAAGTTCAATAAAGTGGTTGGCAGTTTCATCCAAACAAGGTTTCAAAAAACAAAGAAAAAACTAACACCATGGATGAAATGAGGTACAACCCTCCATGCAGGGAGCTCTGACCCTGTACCCCTAACTTAATTTAATCTGTGCCAAGGTTGCACTGCCTCAGGCTAGTTGAAGCCATTTTGATGAAATGATTATTTGAGTGACTTTGTTTTGTTAAATTTCACAGTTAACTCAAGAAACCAGTCTTCACACTGTGTGGCACGTTGATGCACTCATTCTTCTTTTACATTAGAATCTGACTGGGCAGCCATCTTCACCTCTTTATCCAGATGGATACATTTTAAACTGAGGCCCCATCTGCTTGAGTTGGTGGTAGTGCAGGTGGATGTAAAAGATTCCACAGGACCTATTGAAATGAATAGGGGTCTATTATTTTTATACAAAAATAACTTTTATTTACAACATATTTATGTATTTACAAATATTTACGTAATCACAAAAGTATAAATATACAAATCTTTTTACACATATTCATAATTTCCATTACAATCGTGCTAAACTTTCATCCCTCTTAGATCCCCACTTATTTTTCCATAACTATGATCTGATTTTATTTAATATTGTTGCTAAAATCCATTTACCATTAACAAAATGTCATGTATTCTTCCATTCCATATAAGCCATATAACATAAAATAACTTTTATCTATTCTTTTAACATATTATTTACTTCTGTTCTTATGATATTCATATTTAATCATATCCATGTTTATTTTATCCACTTCTTTTATATCTTCATAAAATCTTCTTTACATAGTTTTTCCCATAACTTTTTAACTCTTTTACATTTCAAAAACACATGCGACCAGATTCAGCAAGCTCTGCATGGAGTGTCTGAATAGTGCAAGAGCTGCTGCACGCAATATGTTTGCCAAATGATCCAGGAACGAGCTCCTGAGATGTGCACGAGCACGCCTGCACTATTCATGCATGGACACCACTTCTATATGCTAATTACCTCATTTGCTGGTGAAAACCATGCAAATGAGGTGAATTAGCAATCCAAGAAGCAGGCAGGCATCAGTGCAGAAATAGTGTAACCTGCAGAAATATATTCTGTTACTAACCGAATACATTTCTCCAAATTACAAAACGGAGGCATGACAGCTCTAAAGAAAGCATGCATTCAAATAGAGTAGGCATGCCAATGGTCAGATATATGGCCATTGGCATGATAAATAGTTGCAAAATTATAAAAAAAAATAACTTAAGAGTAGGGCAGCGGTGTGCAAATGGGATCGGGCCGAAAATAAGAAAAAAAGTTGGAAATAAGCTTTTAAACCCAAATCAGCATTTTGCCATAATAGTCAATGGCATGCATAACACAGCAATACCAGGGAATAGTGGTTGCTAAGGGGGAAGGCTCAGTGTGAGTGTGGTAACTATTAATTAGCATTCTGTTTTATGTAGATGAGGGGATTGATACTGAATTACATATTTCCTCTCATTGTTAGCTTGCACCCAACTGTGTAGGTGCAGCAACACCATTCTATAAGTGTAAGACTGCAATCCAAATTGTAGCTTGCTACAGATCCCCCACCATACCCCAAGATTCTCACTACACCTTCCTAAACATACTGGAAAATATTAAGATACAACCAAACACCCTAATACTGAGTGATTTCAACTACCCTGCCATTAATTGGGAAAACTACTCTGGTACCAACTCCTTTTCCCAACGGTTCTTGGAATTCATAAATTCCAAATGGCCTGGATCAGCTAATCCATTGTCCCACCAGGGGCTCCAATATCCTACACCTGGTCATTACCAACATGGGAGATAGATGCTCCACACCAGTGGTCACCCTATCATTGGTCAGGTCTGACCATTAGCAAATCACCCTTGACATCCACATCCCACCCCCCCAGTAAGGAAACCTCCTTAAAAAACTTCTCCAAAGACAACTTCATGCTACTGAAGTCAGAAGTGACAAACTTCACCACACCCATGAAGATGGGATCTGGAAGTTCAACTGCAGAATCCTACACTAAGGCACTGTACGAGCACATCCACTCGTGCATGAATTGTGCCATCCCAAATAGAACCAAGATGCTCTTCTCCAAAAAAAGGAAGCCAATCTGGTGGTTCCCTGCTATAAACAAACTGTACAACAGAAGGAAGAAACTGTTGCAGAAAACAGGAAAATCCCAGGATGCAAAAAACTCCCTCACCACCTGCATAAAATCCTCAAAAGCTAGTTATGAAAATAAAATTGCCAAAGATTCCAAAGATAACCACAAGGCATTCTATAGTTATATGAAAAATCTAAATGGCAATGCTCAGATCTGCTCTGAGCTACAACAGAATGGTATTAAATATACTGATCCCAAGGATATTGCCAATATCCTGGCAGATCGATTTAGTGCCAACTTCACTCCCCTTTCACCCCCTAAAGGGCCCATCTCAATACCAAAAGATTGCCAAATTCCGATAATCACAGCCACACGGGTAGAAACAGCACTCTCCAAAGCTACGAATACAGCATCCATGGGACCAGATGACATCCCAGGCTGTGTACTACATGAAGTACTAAATGAACTGGCACCCCACCTAAGTGTTATGTTTAATCATAGCCTCACCTCAGGCTTCATGCCCATTGAGTTTCGCACAGCTACAGTTATCCCGCTCCACAAGGGAGGATCTGCCTTGGATCCCGGGAACTACCATCCCATCAGTCTGACAAGCCTGATCTGCAAGGGCATGGAACGCATTATCATGGAACATATAAACAAAGACATTGGCAAACTTCAGACACTGGACCCCACCCAGTTTGGGTTTGTGAAGGGCCAATCTTGTCTCCTGAATCTGAGTGACTTCTTTGAATTGGTCTCCAGAGCTGTGGATGAGGGTAAGGCAGTCCACACAGCCTATCTGGACCTTGCCAAGGCCTTCAACACCATCCCCCACTCTGGAATCATAGATAAACTTACTAAGCTGGGCATAAATCCCTACGTCACTCGATGGGTTGCCAAGTGGCTTACTGACAGAACCCAGACTGTAAAAGTAGCCGACTCCAAATCAAGCTCCAGACAAGTGACAAGTGGAGTACCTCAGGGTTCAGTCCTGGGACCACTTGTTTGGCATCTACTTCTCTAAAGTACAGGCCAACACTAAGGGACTCTGGCTAACAAAGTTTGCAGATGACTGCAAACTGGGAGTCATGATTGAATCCCCAAATGATGTGGATATTCTACAAAAGGGCCTTACAGAAACAGATGCCTGGTGCCAGAGCCATGGGCTCAAGCTTAATGCCAAGAAATGTATAGTTATCCCCTTTGGAAAAAAACATGTACCCATGAACTACCACATAGGTGGCAGTACACTAAACATTGAAAGTGTGATGAGAGACTTAGGGACACAAGTGGACAGTGGTCTCACTTTCGATAACCACATCGCCACAACAGTCAGGAAATCCTTCTACGTGGCACACCTCATCACTAAGGGCTTTTCATCCAGAAAAAAGGAGGTCATTGTCCCACTGTACTCATCCCTCATTAGACCCATTATAGAGTATAATGCCCCATTTGGTATTTACCTCATAAGACATCTGCAACAGCTGGAAAGGCCATAGAAATACCTCACTAAAAGAATCACAGGCCTAAAGTAGATGCCATATGCTGACCATCTAAAAAAACTCCAGCTATACTCTGTGGCATATTGTCTACTCAGCGGTGATCTCTGCTTAACATACAAGGCCATGTCAAACCCTGAGCTGTTGGACATGCTCCACTTAAAAAATCCCAATCCCTCAGAGCCATACGCTCCAGGGATCTAAACCTTATCATCACAATGAACAAAACATGCTGGAGGGATAGGTTCCTGACCCAGAGACTCCCCATACTCTGGAATAGACTGCCCATACATGTCAAGCAGAGCACCTCATTGGCCCTCTTCAAAAGGAACCTTGATGATTGGATGGGAGATAGGAAATTTACCCCGGGGATCATGTCAGTCACCCTGCTAGACAGGGGCCCAGAAAAGTAAATATTGTGGGAAAAAATTTCCAGGGAATTGTTATGGCTAGGCTTGCATAGGCCTTAGGGCCGATAGCCTAGTACCAGCCTATGAACCTATGAACCTATAAGAGGTAGATGACCTCATAATGGGGAGTGTCATACATGCTGGTAAGCTTATTGGAGCTGTGTGACCAATGTGTTTGCCCTTAGCTAAGCACAGTTAAGGAAGGGGGTGTGTCTGAGGCTGCCTAGCAGTGTTTACATTGCCTAAATGGGTGTGCGCGGCATGCACTGGGTTTTAAAAAAAATAAATAAATCAGGAAATAGCAGCTCTGTTCACATCTGAGCACTGGGTATGCGCAGCATGCCCTGGGGCTTAAACAGGAAGGCAATAGAAAGGTAAAACAGCAGTAGGAAGACAATCAAGCAGAACTAGCATAGCTGGCAGGTGAAATGTATCAGAATCAGCTAATTACACATGGAACAGCCTAGCACACTACTATAAACTATGCAAACACCTCCCAGTCTGGTTTTTCCCATAAATTCTACACCACTGGTGTACACAGATGGGGGAGATTTTACCTGACAAAACTAACAAACTGTTAGGGGCTGCTGTTGCTGTCATACATCAATATGTGCAAGAGGCTGAGGGTGGCAAGGATGTGAATGCTGATGACCAACCCACAGTGAGGAGGAGGAGAAGAGTGTACAGACCCAGGGTAACCAACCAGGGGCTACATGAGCTGGAGATAGTGGAGCGCTATAGGGTGGACAGGGACATTCCGTAGCAAATTGTTGAGCTGTGCTGGCCACACCTCACACACAGAACCAACAGAGCGGAACCCATCCCAGTGGATACCAAGGTATGTGTAGGGTTAAGAATATTAGCCACAGGTACCTTCCAAAGGGCAACTGGGGATATCATGGGGATCTCACAGGCATCAGCATCCAGGGTACTCCACCAGTTTCTGGATGCCATGTCAGCACATGCCGGTGAGCACATATAGTTCCTTAACACCCATGAGGCGTTGACCATCAATATGCGTCTCTTCCACCAAATAGCAGAATACCCTGAAGTAGTGGGTGCTATAGACTGCACGCATGTACACATCAAAGCACCACCCAGCAAGCGGGGTAGGGTCTACATAAACCACAAGGGATTCCCCTCCATCAATTGCCTGGTTGTGTGCATTGCCCAGGGCATTATCCTGAATGTGTGTGCTGACAGTCCTGGAAACTATCACGACTCCCACATCTGGCATATGACACAGCTGTACCAGTCATTTTCCAGTGGGGACATCCCATATAGGTTCATAGGTTCATACTAGGCTATCTGCCCTGAGGCAATTATAAGCCTAGCCTGATTCTGTATGGCTTACGCCACCCCTTGATTTGAGTATACTGTGCCCTTTAAGGTTTAGTTTACTGTGCCCCTGTCTATAAGTGACACGGGTAATCCTGGGACAAACCTATGATCCCCATCCACCTATCGAGATTCTTCTTGAAGAGATTCAGTGAGGTGCTCTGCCTCACATGAACTGGAATTCTATTCCAGAGCGAAGGGAGCCTCTGGGTTATGAACCTGTCCCTCCAGCAAGTTCTATTTATTTCTGTGCTGAGGTTCAAGTCCCTCAAGCATGTGGCTCTAAGAGATTTAGATTTACTGAGGTGGAGCATGTCCATTAATTCTGGATTTGACATAGCTTTGTATGTCAGGCATAGATCGCCTCGAAGTAGGCAGTATGCAACTGAGTAGAGCTGGAGTTTTTTTAACCGAGCAGCATATGGCATCTGTTTGAGACCCTTGATCCTCTTGGTGAGATACTTTTGGGGTCTTTCTAATTGCTGCAGGTGTCGGGTAAGGTACATCCCAAAAGGGGCATTGTATTCTATGATGGGCCTGATGAAGGATGAATAAGCAGACACGATTACCTCTCTTGATCTAGATGTGAAACCCTTTGTGATGAGGTGGGCTATGTAGAAGGTCTTTCTAACCACTTTGGCAATGTGGTTTCAAAGGAGATTGCTATCAACTTGGGTCCCAGGTCCCTAATAACTTTCTCTGTACTTAATGGGTTTCCGCCTATGTGGTAATTTGTGGGCACATTGTTTTTGCCAAAGGTATGACTATACATTTTGGCATTTAGCTTTAGACCATGGCGCTGGCACCAGTTATCTGTCTCTGTGAGACCTTTTGAAGGATGTTTGTGTCAGCTGGGCATAAATCCCTATGTCACTCGATGGGTTGCCAAGTGGCTTACTGACAGAACCCAGACTGTAAAAGTAGCCGACTCCAAATCAAGCTCCAGACAAGTGACAAGTGGAGTACCTCAGGGTTCAGTCCTGGGACCACTTTGTTTGGCATCTACTTAAAGTACAGGCCAACACTAAGGGACTCTGAACAAAGTTTGCAGATGACTGCAAACTGGGAGCCATTATTGAATCCCCAAATTATGTGGATATTCTACAAAAGGGCCTTACAGAAACAGATGCCTGGTGCCAGAGCCATGGGCTCAAGCTTAATGCCAAGAAATGTATAGTTATCCCTTTGGAAAAAACATGTACTCCATGAACTACCACATAGGTGGCAGTACACTAAACATTGAAAGTGTGATGAGAGACTTAGGGACACAAGTGGACAGTGGTATCACTTTCGATAACCACATCGCCACAACAGTCAGGAAATCCTTCACGTGGCACACCTCATCACTAAGGGCTTTTCATCCAGAAAAAAGGAGGTCATTGTCCCACTGTACTCATCCTCATTAGACCCATTATAGTATAATGCCCCATTTGGTATTTACCTCATAAGACATCTGCAACAGCTGGAAAGGCCATAGAAATACCTCACCAAAAGAATCACAGGCCTAAAGTAGATGCCATAACCATCTAAAAACTCCAGCTATACTCTGTGGCATATTGTCTACTCAGAGGTGATCTCTGTATCATACAAGGCCATGTCAAACCCTGAGCTGTTGGACATGCTCCACTTAAAATCCCAATCCCTCAGAGCCATACGCCCAGGGATCTAAACCTTATCATCACAATGAACAAAACATGCTGGAGGGATAGGTTCCTGACCCAGAGACTCCCCATACTCTGGAATAGACTGCCCATACATGTCAAGCAGAGCACCTCATTGGCCCTCTTCAAAAGGAACCTTTGATGATTGGATGGGGGAAATTTACCCATCATGTCAGTCACCCTGCTAGACAGGGCCCAGAAAAGTAAATATTGTGGGAAAAAATTCCAGGAATTGTTATGGCTAGGCTTGCATAGGCCTTAGGGCCGATAGCCTAGTACCAGCCTATGAACCTATGAACCTATAAGAGGTAGATGACCTCATAATGGGGAGTGTCATACATGCTGGTAAGCTTATTGGAGCTGTGTGACCAATGTGTTTGCCCTTAGCTAAGCACAGTTAAGGAAGGGTGTGTGTCTGAGGCTGCCTAGCAGTGTTTACATTGCCTAAATGGGTGTGCGCGGCATGCACTGGGTTTTAAATAAAATAAATAAATCTGGAAATAGTAGCTCTGTTCACATCTGAGCACTGGGTATGTGCAGCATGCCCTGGGGCTTAAATAGGAAGGCAATAGGAAGGTAAAACAGCAGTAGGAAGACAATCAAGCAGAACTAGCATAGCTGGCAGGTGAAATGTATCAGAATCAGCTAATTACACATGGAACAGCCTAGCACACTACTATAAACTATGCAAACACCTCCCAGTCTGGTTTTTCCCACAAATTCTACACTACTGGTGTACACAGATGGGGGAAATTTTACCTGACAAAACTAACAAACTGTTAGGGGCTGCTGTTGCTGTCATACATCAATATGTGCAAGAGGCTGAGGGTGGCGAGGATGTGAATGCTGACGACCAACCCACAGTGAGGAGGAGGAGAAGAGTGTACAGACCCAGGGTAACCAACTAGGGGCTACATGAGCTGGAGATAGGGGAGTGCTATAGGGTGGACAGGGACATTCCATAGCAATCTGTTGAGCTGTGCTGGCCACACCTCACACACAGAACCAACCGAGCGGAACCCATCCCAGTGGATACCAAGGTATGTGTAGGTTTAAGAATATTAGCCACAGGTACCTTCCAAAGGGCAAATGGGGATATCATGGGGATCTCACAGGCATCAGCATCCAGGGTACTCCACCAGTTTCTGGATGCCATGTCAGCACATGTCAGTGAGCACATATAGTTCCTTAACACCCATGAGGCGTTGACCATCAATATGCGTCTCTTCCACCAAATAGCAGAATACCCTGAAGTAGTGGGTGCTATAGACTGCATGCACGTACACATCAAAGCACCACCCAGTGAGCGGGGTAGGGTCTACATAAACCACAAGGGATTCTCCTCCATCAACTGCCAGGTTGTGTGCTTTGCCCAGCGCATTATCCTGAATGTGTGTGCTGACAGTCCTGGAAACTATCACGACTCCCACATCTGGCATATGACACAGCTGTACCAGTCATTTTCCAGTGGGGACATTCCATATGTCCACCTAGTGGGGGATGCTGTCTATGCACTGGAGCCATGGCTGATGGCACCCCTCAGAAATGCACACACACCTCAACAAGAACTCCATAATGAGGCACACGCACAAACCAGAATCATAATTGAGCGTGTGTTTGGGATGCTCAAGTCATGGTTCCACTGCCTGGACATATCCGGTGGAGCCTTGCATTACTCTCCAGCTACATGTACAGAAATGTTCAGAGTATGTGCCATGCTACACAATATGATCCTGTGGAAACAGCTGCAGCAGGAACAGCACGGGGCAAGGCCACACAGCACCCCACCATTGCCAAGGCCATCACAGGCACAGAGGGACTCAGAGTGAAGAACTACCTGAGCCTGCCCATGTAGGCAGTAGGAGGCATGCCCGTATGCCCAGGCCTTGGCAAAGAGACAACACATAGCATATACACTGACATGGTAGGGATCCAGGGAATGACACCTTTCTCTGACTCACGTATACAGTAAAAGGGATGCCAAACATGACACTGTCTGTGCTTTACCATGTATAGGGAGTGTACTATGTGCATCCGACATAGTCAGCCCTCCAGCACCCTCCTCAATACTGGCACAGCCACAGGGTAAGTCAGTCTTCCTATCAATTGCTGAATGGAGTATTATGTTCTGATAGTTGTATCTATGGTATGGACATGAGCATGCAAGGGAATCGGGAGGCTGAATGGGATGGCAGCAGATAGTATGCATCTATATGGGTAGCATGAAATCCATAACAAATACTGCTGTCAACATACTAGGCAGTACTAGACAAGGTGACAAATCCACTGCAGTACATGTGTTCGCCAAAATTTGTGTCCATAGGACAAACACATGCTTATCAGTGTGGCTCACATACCCACCACCAGCCTCAGCCAGCAGGACAGGTGTAGATGATCATAAAGAAAGGCTGGACTAAGGCCTCCAATTGATGGCAATAGTTAATAGCCTCCCTCCAGACCTACACAGATAAACTACAACAGGTCTTGCAGTTGTATGTCAGTTCTGAAGGGTAAGAAGTCTGAAACTGAAATGTAGGTCAATAAAACCTAAGACCTGTACACTACTGATATGCCTCCACTCTGCATGATAGGTCAGAATACAAAATTAAATGGAAGCCAACAGAGTACCTGAAATACCAGTACAGTCAGAGGAAATGTTTAAAGACATCAGGTGTGCCCCCCCCCACAATCCTATGTAGAAATGCAGTAACATGTAAGTGTGAGATGTAATAACAGTGGAGCACAGATTACCCTAGCTGGCCCAATCTACAGGATAGATTGTTGCATGTGTACAATATGCAGGGGTCTGTGTGTTAGGTTGTTGTGTACTGTATATTGTGTGGACGTGATCAGCATGCAGGCATGGAGGGCTGTGACTCAGTGGCCTATTGGCAATACTGTGGATGACAGGGCCAAGTTCTGACAACTGCAGTGCCAACCACAATGCTTCTCAGCAATACCCATGTCAGCTGTCATCCATACTCACTGTCCAGATGTCAATATCTGTTACCATCTGAAAGATGGACATGCCATTAATGTGGGCCCATGCATACACACACTACATAAGTGGAAGGACCCTAGACTGAGTGCATAAAATGTAACTGTCAACTGCACACAACTTTGGAATTGTACATACAGGTTAGCAGCACATTAGTTGTCTGTGTAGTATAGAATACTGATGTAGTCTGGACAATCACTGGCAGACCACAAAAGGTACAGTTATGAAGTAATGAGAGACCGACTATGTCCCTGCACAAGTCAGCATAAGGGGAATGTCCCAGGTATATCTGTGAGTCAGCTGCAAGTAGCTTCCATATCACACATGCACTCAGCTCACCCCACCATCAGCCACAGGTTTATCACAGGTCATATCTTTGCTGTTGGGAATGAGTACAGTATGACCCCACTTTTGTATGGGAATACCCACAGAATGCAGCATGATGAAGAGGTGTCCTATACATGTGTACCCCTAGCTGTAAGCAGTACCCTGCATGCATCTGGACCAATGGGTCAATATGTACAGGAACTACTGCCATTAACACCTCACACACTTACCCTGTCACCACAGGGGAATCCACTGGCTCGCCGCCTGGGAATGTAGGAGTGACAGAATGCACATGCCTGCTACAAATGGCCTGCATCATTACCAAATGGCCTGCAGTCTTCTGTCAAAGGCCTGTGCCTCATCTGTAGTGCCAATGTATGGTATCTCATGGAGTCCCAAATAACAAACTAACACAGTCAACAGAACACAAATGCAAGGCCATATTGACAAATCCCATAAATACCACTGTCATGAAGGGCCAACTATAGGGATAGTTCCCAGATATTCTTGCATAATGTTATGACAAGGATAGAATAACATATCGGGAGGGGGTGTAGATGCATGGATGTCATGGAGTGTGTGAAGTATGAAACTCTGATGTGTGCCTTACTACCCCTGCCTGCAAACCCAGTAATGGGTGGCTACAAACCTGCTCATAAACCACAATGTGAAGGGGTACTGAACAGATATATGAGCCCTGCCTCTGGGTAACCTGAGTGAATCTGTGCAGCTGAGACATATGGCCACAGCAGGATATGGCCATTATGTTAAGTTGATATATGTACACATAGGGGATCATCAGCCACCATACTACCAAGGTGCTGGACCATTTACACTGACCCATCAGCAAGTGTCTGTAGCTACCCATCCAGAATGGCAGGATTGTGCAAAAATGTGTAGGCTGTGGACCATGATACTGGACTCAGCTTAATTCATCTTGTATTTCCCAGTAAATAACTATGAGCAAATAATTATATGTCAGTAGTCGATGACATGATACACCACAGTGTAAAACAGTACATATGTCTGAATATCTCTGCTAACACCAACCATGTAACACAAGCAGCACCGACAGCAATAGTTACAGTAACCCCTATCTGGTGTCCATTGTGACTCCATATTGTTAACCTATCTACATATGTCCTGCAGAAATAGGTTGATATCTGTAGGTTGAGAACATCAAACCCTGGAATGGAGTACAACCCTACCTGGAATGGATTCACACACTCAATACAGAAGGTCATACTGGGCATGATCCTACACTTAGAGAAATGAAGCCCATGTCTGACAACACCGTGGACTATACATATCTATCATTTGCAGATGTCTGTGCAAACACACCAAATTGAACACCATTTATGCTTCACACACACATTAGATAGGAATACTCACACATATCCAAGGCCAACACACTATAATATGTCAAACATACACACACAGAACTGTGGAGAAGACAGAGACAGACAGTGACAGATACAATTCCATTATAAGGCCTGTCCTACCCACTACACATCCAATTGGCTGATATTGCATGAGGTGCTGATGTCAATCACTGCAGGCCCTCAGCCCTATAGTCTGTCATGCTTGTGATAACTGTGTACCACAATAGTAAAAACAGTATTCATGTAGCATTTGCATACTCAGTCCTGCCAAATGTAAAGTTGTGTGCGACTGAGTGTGTTTGTGTGTGTGTGTGTGTGTGTGTGTGTGTGTGTGTGTGTGTGTGTGTGTGTGTGTGTGTGTGTGTGTGTGTGTGTTTCCAGAGGAATGATTTATGGCCCATTCACACACACTGCACTTCCCATTGCCCATGTTAACACTTCTGCTGATGTCAGTCACCTTGTAATAACCATTTGGCCAACTCTCAGTCCTATAAGCTCCATGCTGCTTGTGATAACTGCATAATACCATAGTATAGCAAACTAGTTAGGTAGGAGTTCTAATTTGGGTCCTGGCAATTGTGAAACTGTGCGTGTTTGTGTGTGTGAGTCTTTGTTGATACCTTCTTTTGGGTTCATTCACACTTACTGCACTGCCCTCCTATAGCATTGCAGCCAATGTCACTCACCTTCCCTCCTTTAGCATTGCAGCTGATGTCACTCACCTTCAAAGATACCTTTGGACAGTTCTCTAACATATAACCACTCTGGCGCTTGTGATAACTGTATCATATCATAGTGTAACAAACTAGTTAGGTAGGAGTTCTAATCCTGGTCCTGGCAACTGTGAAAATGTGTGTGTTTGTGTGTGTGAGTCATTGTTGATTCCTGCTTTTGTGCTCATTCAAACTTACTGCACTTCTCTCCTTTAGCACTGCAGCTGATGTCACTCACCTTCAAAGATACCTTTGGACAGCCCTCCAACATATAACTGCCATGGAGCTTGCGGTAGCTGTATAATATCATAGTGTAGCAAGCTAGTTAAGTAGGAGTTCTAATACTGGTCCTGGCAACTATGAAAGTGTGTTTGTGATAGTGTATAAGTCTTTGTTGACACCTGCTTTTGTGTTAATTCACACTTACTACACTTCCCTCCTTTAGCACTGCAGCTGATATCACTCACCTTCAAAGATACCTTTGGACAGCTCTCTAACATATAACTGCTGTGGTACTTGCAATAACTGCATAATACCATAGTGTAGCAAACTAGTTAGGTAAGAGTTCTAATCCTGGTCCTGGCAACTGTAAAAATGTGTGTGAGAGTGTGTGAGTCTTTGTTAACACCTGCTTTTGTGTTCATTCAAATACTGCACTTCCCTCCTTTAGTACTGCAGCTGATGTCACTCACCTTCAAAGATACCTTTGGACAGCTCTCCAACATATAACCACTGTGGCATTTGTGATAACTGTGTAACACTATAGCACCAATACATGGCTAGGTAGGCATTTGAAACTCAATACTGGCAAGTGTGTGTGGGGAGATCAGCATTCTGTGTGGGTGTTGGTGTGATTGTGTAAAAAAATAGGATCCATTGGAGGGTGGGTTTTGCTACATTTTCACATTGAGGACCCATATGTTCCAATGTCACATTACAAGGCCAACAGTTGTCAAACACCATAGAGGTTGTTGTAGACAATACACCACCATACATTTATATATAAGCAACCAGGTGTGACATCTGGACAGAGGAAGGAGGACAAGGAGACCTGGTGGTGGATTGAGGAAGTACAGGAAAGCATACAGAGGAAGAAGCTGGCGAAGAAGAAGTGGGATTGTCAAAGAGATGAAGAAAGTAGATATTATTATAAGGAGATGAGATGCATGGCAAAGAGAGAGGTGGTGAAGGGTAAGAATAAGGCATATGGAGAGTTGTATGAGAGATTGGACACTAAAGAGGGAGAAAAGGACCTATACCAACTGGCTAGACAGAGGAACAGAGCTGGGAAAGATATGCAGCAGGTAAGGGTGATAAAGGATAGTGAGGGAAATGTACTCACACGTGAGGAGAGTGTGTTGAGTAGATGGAAAGAGTACTTTGAAGGGGTAATGAATGAGGAAAATGAGAGAGAAGGAAGGTTGGATGATGTGGGGATAATGAATCAGGAAGTGAAACAGATTAGCAAGGAGGAAGTAAGGACAGCTTTGAAGAGGATGAAGAATGAAAAGGCTGTTGGCCCAGATGACATACCAGTGGAAGCATGGAGGTGCTTAGGTGAAATGGCAGTGGAAGTTTTAACCAGATTGTTTAATTAAATTTTGGAAAGTCAGAGGATGCCTGAGGAGTGGAGAAAAAGTGTTTTGGTACCTATCTTTAAGAATAAGGGTGATGTGCAGAGCTGCAGTAACTACAGAGGGACAAAACTGATCAGTCACAGCTTGAAGTTATGGGAAAGAGTAGTGGAAGCTAGGTTAAGAAGGAAGGTGATGATTAGTGATCAGCAGTATGGTTTCATGTCAGGAAAGAGCACTACAGATGCAATATTTGCTCTGAGAGTGTTGTTGGAGAAATACAGAGAAGGTCAGAAGGAGTTGCAATGTGTCTTTGTGGACTTAGAGAAAGCATATGACAGGGTGCCTAGAGAGGAGTTGTGGTATTGTATGAGGAAGTCAGGAGTGGCAACGAACTATGTAAGAGTGGTACAGGATAGGTACGAGGGTAGTGTGACATTGGTGAGGACTGCGGTGGGGGCTAAACAGAATATATGTGTGTAAATGTGAGGGAAGGTAGAGGAATGGTGAGGATGCAGGGAGTAGAGTTGGTAAAGGTGGATGAGTTTAAGTACTTGGGATCAACACTTCAGAGTAATGGTTAGTGTGGAAGAGAGGTGAAGAAGAGAGTACAGGCAGGGTGGAATGGGTGTTGAAGAGTGTCAGGAGTGATTTGTGACAGACAGGTACCAGTAAGAGTGAAAGGGAAGCTCTACAAGAGGGTAGTGAGACCAGCTATGTTATATGGATTGGAGACGGTGGCATTGATGAAAAGGCAGGAGTCAGAGCTGGATGTGGCAGAGTTAAAGATGTTAAGATTTGCACTGGGTATGACTAGGATGGACAGGATTAGGAATCAGTATATTAGAGGGCCAGCTCAGGTTGGACAGTTTGGAGACAAAACAAGAGAGCTGAGATTGCATTGGTTTGGACATGTGCTGAGGAGGGATGCTGGGTATATTGGGAAAAGGATGCTAAGGATGGAGCTGCCAGGTAAGAGGAAAACAGGAAGGCCTAAGGTAAGGTTTATGGATGTGGTGAGAGAAGACATGCAGGCGGTTGGTGTGAAAGAGCATGATGCAGAGGACAGGAAGAAATGAAAACAGATGATCCACTGTGGCGACCCCTAACGGGAACAGCCGAAAGAAGATGATGATTATAATACCTAGAGACCTCTCTCTACCCACAAATCATACACAAACGCACTTGGTTCTTTCTCTCTTCCTTTCTTTCCTTCTGTCTCCATTTCAAATCTATATAAAGAGTTAATAACATATAAAACAATTCCCAAACCATCATACTGGCAGTTCTTAACAAAAGAGCAGCCATTGCAGTTAACAGAAGAAATGAAAACCAACATCTTACTATCAGTTAATTACACCTCTAATACACAGTACTGTAAAATATTTAACTGGAAATACTTATATAGAGCATTTCTAACACCAGATAGAATTAAAAAGATCAGTAGTAGTACTACTACAAATGGTTTTTGCTGGAGGTGTGAAAAGTCAAATAAAGCAGACTAGATTCATATTTTTTATGAATGTAATAAAATTAAATCATATTGGAATGGAATCAATAATTTTTTACAAGCTTTATTTAATGAATCATTTACCTTAACTAAAGTATCGATGATTCTAAATGTGAATGAAGGTCCCTACCTGAATAAGACAAATATGTATTTGTTATGGCCAATACTTGCTATATCTAGGAAACCAGAAGGTGAAATTCAAATACACCCCCGACCTTGGAAGAATTCTACACTTTACTGAAGACAACTGCATTGATGAAAATAAAAATAAAAGAACTATGAATCTATCCCAGGCCATTGGTAAATAATCCTTGGAAGAAAGTGATATCCTTGTTGGACACTCTGCAATAATCAGTATTGTATCTCTGATAACTGATCTGTTAATTATATATTTAATAACATACAGTGTATATAATTGAAAGTCAGGATACTGTAAATATTGTATATAGTTGTTTAAAATTATATTTAAAAATATTATGTAAATGTTATTTTAATTGAAAATAAAAAAAAATATATGAGGAAAAAAAAAAAGAATTAGTGACAGACTCATTACAATCATACTCCAGTGTACGGACAGGGTGGTGTTCATAATCTCAGCTATGCCCCACAGGAGAGTTGTGATAGAGAGTACTCTACAGCATTTGCAGGACCTTCTAAATAAAGCAGGGCAACAAGGGGTTAGGAGGGTTGCCTAATGGTTAAGGTGTTTGCCTTACAAACACAAGGTGCATGGTTTGAGTCTCACAAGAGATAATTGACTAGGCTTAAAATGGCTCACAAGTGCAGTTAGCTTAGTACTAATCTATGAACCTATGAATTGCTGTTGATAATGGATGACTTGAATGCGCATATTGGCATAGACAGAAGAGGATATGAGAAATGCCTGTGGAAACAGGAATAAAGAAGGGGAGGCTATTCTAGACTTTTGTCTTGCAAATAAGTAGCCAACACATGGTTAAGAAAGAGGCAGTCACAAATACAAGAGTGGCTAACATGCAACTCAGGTAGACTTCTTGCTAGTAAGGAAAGCATAGAACCAATGATTGCAATGTCATCCCCAGCAAAACAGTTGTCCCACAACATAAATCACTGGTTGCCACAATCATCTTAAAGCAATGGTCAGAGAAGTCTCTAATGTCAACAGAGACCAGGCTGAAGACTAGAAAGTTGACTGGTGAGAAAGTACAACAGCTCAAGAAATTACTACTCTAGTACCCCAGTGGGGTTGAAGAAGAATGGGAGAGCCTCAAAACAGCATGAGTGAGGACTACAGAACAGAGATGTGACTGAGTCAGGTATGGAAATAAGATACATAAGGAAATCTGGTGGTGGAATGCAGAAGTTCAGGAAACTATCAAAAGAAAGAAGGAGTGCAGGAAAAAGTGAGAGACAGAAAAGACCAACCGGACTAAGAAGGAATACTTGTTTGTTAACAAATAAGCTAAGAAAAGAGGTAGAATAACAAAGAGCAGGGCATCAGAAGCACTCTACCAACTTCTGGAAAGTGACTCAGTTGGTGGTACAAAGAAACCATATCAGGTTGCAAGACAGAAAGATAATGAAGATAGTCAGATACCCTTCATAAGGGATCCTAGCAACAACCTGCTCACTAAGACATCAAAGGCAGATGGAAAGCTTCTGAATGAATAAAACCCTACAGAAGCTGTACTGCCCCAGTCACAGCCTATGATGAGAGAAGAAGAGGAGCCCACCTTAGAAGAAATTTAGCACTAAGAAAAATTAAGTCAAGGAAAGCAGCAGGCTCAGAGGAGGTCACAGCAGATATGATAAAGATGTTGGGTGAGATAGAAAGAAATGACTCCTAAGGGTACTCATAACAGTGTGGAGAGAAAGGTGTATAACATCGTACCAGTGTATGAAGGGGACATTCAGAACTGCGGGCAATAAAGAAACATCAAACTCCTGTCACATTGCATGAAAGTTGTGGAGAGTTTGATTGATAAATGGATACGCAAAGTAGCAGAAAGTAAGATGGGAGATGAGCAGTTCAGATTCAGATCAGGATGCAGTACAGCTGCAGTGAGACAGATAGTTGAGAAAAAGCTAGAGATGAGGAAAGAGTCCAACAGGGGATTCCTAGACTTGGAGAAAACATATGACAAGATGCCAAGAAAGTTGATTTGGACAGTACTGCAGTGATTCACAGTCCCAGAAACATTACTAGAATTAGTGCAGATTATGTGCAAGGACCCAATGACTCAAGTACAAACAGTGTTCAGTCTCACAGAGGGGTTTCTGGTTGGACTGGGTGTGTACCAGGGTTCAGCTCTGAGCTCACTGCTGTTCATACTGGTGATGGACTACATTAGCAAACAGGTCAGAGGGGACAGATCAAAAAAGTTGCTATATGCAGACAATATGACATTACAGGCAGACTCTGAGCAAGAACTTCAGCAAAGGATAGAGGAATGGAATGCAAAACTGAAGGCAGATATGATTAAACTAAGCACAGATAAGACAGTGGTAATGGCAGAAAATTTGGGAACTCAAACTAGGCTGAGAATTGAGATAGAAGAGAAGATAGTGGAACAGGTTAATAGCTTCAAGTATCTGGGATGGGAGGTTGAGGAGAATGGAAGTCTGAAAGAAGAAGTCAAAGTTAGAATCAGAGGGGCTGCAGCCAGCTGGCATAGACTGTCAAGTGCAGTGTATGACAGAAGAATGCAAAAGGAGCTTAAGTAAAGTGTACAAAATAGTGGTGTGACCAGTACTACTGTACAGTATGATAACCTGAGCAGTAAAGGCAGAGCAGATGAGAAAGCTAGAGATGATGGAAATGAAGTGCCTGAGAATGGTGATAGGATGCACTATCTGGAACAGACGAAGAAATGAGGACATAATAGCAGAAGCCAAGTAGCTTCAGTTGCACAAAAGCTCAAAGTGAACATATTACGGTTGTTTGAACCAATTTGCAGGAAAGCAGAAGACAATCTTGGGAGCAAGATTTGCTACAGACAAGAATTTAAGAGGAAATGAGGCAACCATCTCTGAGCTCTGCGACAGTCAGGTATGAGTGTCAAAGAAGGCAGGAGTGTGGCATTGAATCAAGAGAGATGGCAACAGTTATCATGACACCCTTACCCCTTATAGAAAATGGGAAAAAGGGGATGGGTGAGGATGACAATGATGATGACTAATCACTGCTGCTTATTCTGAGCTAAGTTGGAGTTTGTTCCTTGGCTAAAGCTGGGTTTTCTTTCTTGGGGAGCACCACCCTCCCAGTCTCATATTTTCCTGGCTTGTCTACTGCAGCGTCAATCATTGTACTCCCTAATCATCCATTTTTACTGAGTGTAGGATTTTGGCACAGATAGTACTTTTGAGAATACTACCTTCAACTCCCTTGGCAATATTTTGCAAATGTCCTGGCCTTACTTGCAGCCAACTTGACTGTATTCACTGACAAATCGTTGTCTGTATGCACCGCAACATGCATATATTTCTCCTTTTTGATCACTTTGGTCACCTTCTCCCACATTTAATTAAGTCTATAGGTTTCACTGAAGTCTTGTCTCGCTTTTCTTACTTGCCTAAACTCCTAACCCCCTTTATGACTGAATCTTCAGTCACAAAATCTGTCTTCTTTGTCTCCATACAGAGTTTCCTCTCCTTCACTTTCTGCTTGATGTCTCTACTCCTTCTGTCTGTAACTTTCCCACCACTATGCTTGCCATACCCAGTCATTATATCTGTCAGTACTGGTTGCCTCACTCCCCGGGACACATCTAATCTCTCCCTATTTCATCTGCACTCTTCCTCTAAGACCTTGTCACTCTTCCTTCTTTTTTTCACTTTGCCTCTGTCATCTGGCCAAAGGCCTTACCTTTCCTTCTTAACCCCTTTTCAGCTTGAGACGTTATGTCCTATATGGCCACCTACAACTGTGGCTCTCCCATATCCTTTGACAGCACTCTCTGCATCTGTCCCTCCATCCTGACTTTCTTCTCCTTTTCTTTCCTTTCATGGATGAATCTCCCATATTATTCCTTTGTTAAATTCAGTACCCCCTGGTCAAGTCCTCCTGAACCTCTGACTTTTCCTTTTAACTTTTTCAACCCATTCTGTCTGCAAGTCTTGTATTTCCCTCTCCTCCTTGATCTCATTCTGTGTGTTTATGTCTGACTAGTCACTCTACTAACATCTTTAATGCCAGTACTCTGTGAGGCTCCACCATTCTCCAGCTAACCTCACATCCAATGACTTCCCAAAGGCCCTCGGCCACATAACTGTTACATATCCTCTGCACTTCATAAATCTCTCTCTTTCACTCTTCTTAACCATCATGTGGTATCCCTTTCAAGTCCCAGCCTTGCCTGACTTTTTCTTAAAACCCCTGTCATCAGATCTGCAGCATATTAAATGGGTACACACAGGAATTGGTGAAATGCATTTTCAGTCTTTAAGATATGTTTCAGTAATGCTATAGATTTAAACATCTTATTAGGCTAAGAAAAACTTCTAAATCATCCATTTTTATTGTCAAGACTTCCTGCATTTTGCCATTAAGGAAAGTTATCTTCACCTCTGATTTCTCTTTATTGTGTAGGTTTTTCTTTTTTCTTTCTTTTTTTTTGTAATTTGAAGAAGTGTATGGAACACGCCTTGTAGTAAAATGTTTCTTGTTCATAGGTTATAATCAAGTTGTCCACCTGACTGTTCATCTCACTACAGTCTGACAGACACTGAATTTCCAGCAAACAATAATGTTTCCTCACTGAGATAATGAATTTCTGGCAGTTAGAAAAGAAGATTAAGGCTATGACCTACTAACACGTTTCACCTTGTAGTCCACGGTTGTATTTTTTTTCAACCACAGTTTGCCTCTGAGCAAGCTACTTAATCAGACAGTGTTCCTGTACCCCCCGAAAAGATGCACATGCCTAGTGGATTTATGTGTTTAACAAATGAATAACATAACTAAACAAAAATATATGTTATTATATATATATATCTATATATATATCTATGGTTCCCATTCAGAAGCCTGAAACATCATAAGCCTGAAAATATATATATATATATATATATATATATATATATATATATATATATATATATATATATATATATATATATATATATATATATATATATATATATATATATATATATATATATATATATATATATATATATATATATATATATATATATGTGTATGTATATATATATATATATATATATATATATATATATATATATATATATATATATATATAATGGTTACTTAACTTTAGATTGAAGCATGTTACTTTGCTCTAAAGGCGATTGTACATTGAACGCCAAAGCACATAAGTTAAAGCAACACCGACATCATCATGAAGAACGTCGTGCACTGCACTTAACCCTATTGTATACAGTTACACTATGGAAATATAGAATTTATTTATTTATTTATTTGACATTGGTTAACCGGGTTAGTCCAAATGGGCCAAAGGCCCAGTTTCAGTGGAGACCTGAGGAGAAAAGCTCTAAAATACAGACAAATTTAGGTACATAAGATTTACATTCAAGCAAAAAAGAAATTTACAATACATAAGCTATAGTTAACAACATAACTGTAATACAAAATTAAACAGCTAAAGTGAAGAGTAATACTCATAATTTTTTTTTTTTTGTGAAAGGATGAGCAATAATGGACCTAACATAGAGAGAACTATTGATTATATGGATTAAGTAAAATAGAGAGAAGCATTTAGACCTCAGGAAGTAATAGTTAGCTGTGTACATGGGGTGAATGTAGTAGGAGAAGGGATCATTTAAGAGTAAGACTGTGAGTAAAGGGTGGAGGCTAAAGAGGTAGTATAGGTAATGGTCTGTGAGGTGGGCTTCATTAGTATGGTATGTTAGGTGGGGTCATTACAGGGGCAAGACTTGGTTTTTAGCAAGTGAAGTGTAAGTTATTTTTTGAAGAGTTTGGTGTGGGGAATATAATGTGTGCAGGGAGTTTGTTCCACGCTTGTGCTATAGTGAATTTGTAAAGTAGCGTACCAATGTTTTTGTGAAGTTGATAAATGTCAAGTAGTTACTGACTAGATGTGCAAGTATGATTAGGGGTGTAAGGGGAAACCAGGGTGGAGATGGAAGGGCAGGAGGAAGGTTTGTATAGTATAGAGTGAGTGATTTGAAGCTGGGATATAAGGAGTTGTTGGGGGAACTCCTGCCATTGGAAAGAGTTTAGAGCAAGGCAGTGGTGGGAGTTGTAAGGAGCGTTCATGACACATCTAGCTATTTTGTGGCATGTTTGTTGTAGTCTGGACAGGCTTGTAGATTGTATGTTAGTTAGGATAGGGACAGCATAGAGAAGGGAGGGGAGAAGGAAAGCATGAGCTAGGGAAAGTCTAGAGTTAGAAGTTAGAATTTTTTTATTTCGATACACTAGGCCAAGTTTTTGGTGTTTTTGTTCATGCTTGTAAATTTTAGTTCATCGTTAATGATGGTACCGAGGAGCTTAGTGTGGGGTCCAGGTTGAGTGATTGTGTTATTAAAGGAAGTAACGACAAAGGTTCATTTGTGTTGAGAGAGAGTATGAGGGAGAAAAATCAGGAGTTTAGTTTTTTGGGGGTTTAAAATTAGTTGATTACTAGACAGACACCTTTCAATGGATAGAAAGGTGTCTTGTGTTTGAGCATGAAGTTCTGAGATGTGAGATGAAGATGAGAGTGGAATTGTCGGTGTATTGAATTAGAGAGGATCGATTGCAGCCTGTATGTAGTTCATTTGTAAAAATGTTAAATAGGAGGGGACTAAGGATGGAACTTTGGGGGACACTGCATGTGATAGGAAGGGTGGGGGAACAGGAGGATAGCCATTTGTAATCTGTCTGAGAGATAACTGGTGAACCATGTCAGGGAGGGAGTAGAGAGACTGAGGTTAGCAAGTTTAGATAAAAGAATAGGGTGAGACAAAGTGTCAAAGGCTTTGGAGAGGTCAAAGAAAAGACAGGATACAAGTTGGTTGTTATCTCTGGCCTCTGCTACAGTATGAGTGAAAGATAAGAGGACTGTAGCTGTGCTGTGGTTAGGCCGGAAGCCATGCTGAGTGGGTGTAAAAGGTTTTCTTGTAGGAGAAAGTTTAATAGCTGAGTATGAATGCATTTTTCAAGTATTTTAGATAGGGGAAAGGATGGCTATGGGTCTGTAGTTGGATGGGTCGGTAGAATTTTCTCCTTTATGCAGTGGGATGGTAAAGAAGGATTTCCAGATGTTAGGGATGGTAGCTTTTTTAATGAATCTATTAATAAGCAGGGATACAGGGTAGGTTATCGATTTGGCAGCTAGTTTGAGGAAGGTAGGTGGGAGATTATCACAGGAGGGTGAGCAGGGTTTGAGTTTAAGTAGAAGTGATTTGATATAGGCAGTGGGGACAGGTTGAAAACTGAAGAGTTTTTTTATTAAGTGTGTTGGATGAGGTAGGAGGGATGTCTGGGTTCTGATCAGTTTGAGTAAGTTTTTGGGCAGTTTCAATGAAGTGATTGTTGAGAAGGGTAGCAGTTTCAAGAGGGGTGTTATTTGGGAAAGGGGAGGCTGTGGATGGGGAGCCTGGCTGGACAATTTTGTTGATGGCAGTCCAGAATTTACATAGGTTAGATTTGTAGCTAATTTGGGGAGCACAACATAATAAATAAATGCCCAACATAATGAATAATGTGATTGTTGTTTAGCACTTAGACATAAATAAACACTTAATAAATAAATAAATAAATAAATGATGTGTGATCTTTATATCAAATATGGCTGCACTTAAATTGCCACTAAAAATAAATTTCCTGAAACCAGCCTTAAACCCTTGAACCTACATTTTACAGTGAACAACAGTCAAGGTCCTTCTTGTTCCAATTATATTCTTGAGCCTTAACACTACCATGGTGGTATACAGCTCCCTAATAAGTTTAACCTTCACTTTTGATCTTAAATATTTTGGTATTTCACAGAATCACCAAAGAGGACATTTTGTGCTCTCTGTATGATCAACTTTAGAATGAAGTAAAATGTTTTGATCTAAAGTTAAGAAGCCTATGGGTGCAGTACATTTTATGTATAACACAAAAAAAATCACAATTGATCTAAAACACATTTCATCTGAAACACAAATGACTGAATCACATTTGATAGGAGAGTGTGCAAGGCTATAGAAGACAACAGCTAATACATTTTTGATCATACATTGTGCCACATTGCATGCTAGTTATTTTAACTCTACAAATTTACAAGGAGCAACCTGAGCAGTTCGATTTTCCTAAAAGTACCTGATTGTCACCACATGAGCTTTTAGTTTTGGTTTATTCAGGTTTTATTGGCTGTATGGTCACACGCTGGTTTTGGTTGATCTTCTGTGGATCATAGAAATTACAATGCAAATTAGTGTTGATCAGTATCTGTGCCTTGCTAATGCCCAATGTTGTGATATAACTGTCTCTAGAGGTTTGTGTTTGTACACTGTCTCCAGTGATTCCTTGTGTCATGAGTTTTCTCTTTTCTCCACAGTTGTGAGACTGTGCAGTTTGACTAGTTAATTAAGGGGGTATGGGGTGTAGGGTGGTTTGCTCTCCTGTAAAAAAGGAAGCTTTGGAGAAGTATTTGCTGTATATATATAGTTTTAGATGTAATGTGGTTTGACTGTGTTTTAGATTCAATGTGTATTAGGTTAATTTTTAAAATAATTTGTGATTACATAAAAAGTGTTTTAGATAAATCATTATAAACTCACATATATAAATATATAAATCATTATAAACTCTTATATATATGTATATGATTCTACTGAATTTTATCAAAACACCGAAGCATCAGAGTTTGCAAATGTTGACAGGCTACTATGCATGTGCTGAGCAACAATCTCAGTGCATGCAAAATATAAACACTGCACCTTAACCCCCACCCCGATAGTAATATATATATATATATGAAAACACATTTGACTGCACAATTGACTGAAAGCTCAATTCACTGAAAAAAAAATTCACTGAAACACATTTCACTGAAAGTTATATATGACCTTTTCCCCATTGTAGTGCGACCCTGGAGTTAGTATATATAGTAAGAGGGAGTGTGGGGGGCACCCCCCACATTGGGGGGGTGTGGGTAGCATAGCACCCCACATATTTTAAGTATATATTATTTTCAGAAAACAGTGATATATTGCAGTTGCAAGCATCCATGTATATAGTTCAAAATATTTAGAATATGTGGGGGGCTACACCCCCCACACCCTCCCTTACTATATACACTAACTCCAGGGTTGCACTACAGTGGGGAAAAGGCCATATATAACTTTCAGTGAAATGTGTTTCAGTGAATTGTGTTTTCAGTGAATTGAGCTTTCAGTGAAAAGTGCACACTAATTTGATTTTCAGTGAAATGTGCTTTCAGTGAATAGTAGTAGACCTATATATAGATATATATAGATATCAGGAAAAGGGCATAGACCCCTACCCTGAATATTGTCCGACCTTGCACACCTGTTGACCATCTGCTAAGTCAAGCAAATTTTGTCAACTAAAGAGATGTTGATCAACTATAGAGGTGAAAATATTAAGTTGTTCCATATATATATATATATATATATATATATATACACACACACACACACACACACACACACACACACACACACACACACACACACACACACACACACACACACACACACACACACACACACATATAAGGTAATGCTAGAATGTTTGTAATTTATTTAAATCCTTTACGTATCCAGGAAGGATCTTCTTAGATTGTTCTCACGGGACCATGTCCTAATTTATCCTTAATCTCTTTTATCCTACTATCTAGTACTTAAAAAAGACTACTTCTTCAACTATAAGAAATAGCTAGGGCTTCTTTTCTAATCACTTTTCTCATATTTTGTTGATCAATAAAAATATGAATCTAGTCTTGCCTTACAGCAGTACCCAGAGAACTCATCTATTCTTTTGGCTGTAATAGCTTCTTAATAAGACACTCATCTTTCCGTGTGTTTTATGAATGGCTTTCCACTAGTCCTGAGAGCTATTGGTTCATTCCTTGAAGCATGTATGCCTGTCAAAACATCATTATTTACATGTGCTAGTCACCTGGAAGTGTCCTAAGCCTGTAATCAAATATGTCTTCATGATTTTTTGCCTCTTTCACATACAATGTTGTTACATTCACTGCTGCAGTCTTCTTAAGATATGGGATTCCCTTCCATGGAAGCCCGACGTCTGGTCAGTCTACCAAAGGCTACTGTTGCTTTAAGGTACGCCGAACGTCACCCAAATGCTCTTTGCGTAGTGTAAGGCATAAAGGTGATGTTCAGGCCTACTATAATCAGGACTTTTTTGTTGCCAGTCTGAATGTATCTTTTCACCATTGGTCTGTTTACCTTTGTCCGTTTTCTGCCAGTTAAATGCATTTTCATAACCTTAATTTAAAAATTTTAATTATAAAATTAAAAATTAAAATTAAAATTAAAATAATGATAGTATTAATGAGATAGTTTTATATTTAATTTTGTTGTTAATTTTTGATTTGATGATTGATTATGATTATTTTTATATTATTATTTATATTATATATAAATGCATATATGAATTTGAATAAGACATGAAGAGAACAACATTTAAAAAAAAATATAAAAAAAAAAATCTTTCTTTAAGACTTGACTGATTTTGATGAATTAATAATAATAGCTAATAATTATAATAATTCATCAATCAACATGATTTTTAAATACTGTTGGTAGCACAATTTTATATGATCCTTTGTTAAGAAGGAAAGGCCTAGGTACCATAAAATAAAGAAGAATTACTGGTTTTGGTGTTGGTTTGGTTTTGTGAATAGTTGACTGCTGCTATATTTCGTGAGTGTTTTTGAAATGCATTTTCATTCTCCAGTGATTACCTACATCTGTTTGCTCTTCTATCAGTTGCAGATAAGTGCCGCATTGGGATTTTTTTTTTCTTCTTTTTTTGTACTCCTTGAGGTTAATGTCATCCAGGAAGGGTAAATGCCAGTGTGGGAGAGAGATTCCTCAAAAAGATTGCCATGATAAGTGTCTTTTTTGTCTGGGACCTTCTTATGACCATACGTCTTGTTCAATTTGTCAGGTGTTTGTCCTGAAAACCCTCTACAGTAGAATTTCTTCCCTTTCCTTGTATCTTGAGAACCAGCATCTTAAGCTTCTTGCTAAATATACAATGGAAGGAATCTACCACTCTGAGGGTGAGCTGTTAGGGAAGAAGAAAGTGAAAAAGATACTACCAGAATCTTCCGCTGTCCAGCCACTGCCAGGTGTTTCTCCCAAGTTCGTTACAAACAAAAAAGCTATAACAAGCTTCTTATTACAAATGTAACACTTCAGCTCATCAGCTGATTGTGTACCCCTAATAATTTAACCTTGAGGCAGCATCCTCCTTTGCTCTACCCTAGCTGCATCTCTGTAATGACTTCTACAGGTTTAGCCGACTCAGATAAAGATGAACATGAATCATGCCAGTTGGGGCTACACCCACTGGACCTTAGACCCAGTGGTGATCATTGCTTTATCATATTGCCCAACATGCATAATTTTCCACTGTTGTCCTTATCTTCCATTAAAGCTTATGGGGAGTCTGTGACTCATGATTAATCAAATTGAATGGCTTGCATAAAAGTACCATATTATAGCAAAACGTATAAGCAGCAAACTGTTTTGTGCACTGCATCATCCTTGAACTTGAATGCAGTAAATGTTCTGTTCTTTTTCCTCCTTATTTTTAATTGTTTATCAGGAACTTAGATTAATATTCAGGGACACAGTTTAACCACAGCCTCAGAGCACTGTCTGGTTAAGTGACTTGCTAAGAGTCACATCGTATGATTATGAGCACATGGAAAATCAAATTCTGGACTACAGGGTGAAACTTGCTAACTCACTGCTTACTGCCAGTCTTCAGGTTCCCAAAATTCCAAACTGTATGCACATATGCATGACATGCTGAGCCACAAATACCTACTAGTGAGGAGATATGCATGCTGTATGACTCGGTCTGAATGTCTCATTTTGTCAGTATGCCAAGTTGTCAAGTTGTCAAATACTGTTCAACAACTGTAGCACATAGTGTCAAGTCATAAGGATGAGGTTGGGGCATTCAGATTTTTCTCAAATGGTGAAGCTGTCTTAGAAGAAGCATGAAAGTGGGAAATATTTAGGAGTGGATGCAGATACCTATAGCAGTATAATCCTTAATGGATACAGCTGATAAGCAGTGACTGTATTCCTGCCGCATTTCAAGGTGGCACATTGGGAATTTTCATTGCATTTTTGTGTATCTCTGCTGTTTCATACTGCTAGCAATGACTGCATTTCCTTATACAGAAATACAAGGTCTATTCACTTTCCTCTCTTTAATCTCCAGTTTACTCAGTCATTAACATTAACTCCGACTACAAACTAAAGCAGAAAGTTATTTTTTTTGCCATACCTCTGTACATACCCATCAAATGAAAGAATTTAAGTAGTATACATAAAGTTTTCTGAAGAAAGTGAAGGAGATTGGAGCAAAACATCTTAGGACAAATTACTTGAAATTTATGTATTTCTTGATAAACAATTTGTGGGTAGACAACATTTTGTTTCCAGTGAGACCTGATAACTTCCCGTTTCTGTAGCTGGGTGAGGTGGAGTCCTAGATTAGAAAGACTTTGACAAAATCTTGCAATAAGGGTGACTTTTATGAGTCTATAACACCTCAGCAGTTGATTCTTATAAAGTAAGAATAAATGCTAACAGAATCAGTGGTGTCAAATCTGGAAAAAAATCTTCAGCCTATATTGCTTTATAACTCCCTTTGGGGTTTATAATGCTTCCTCAATCTATATTCCTTTACAACTCCTGCAGGTCCCTTGTGTGTTTATTGCACTTCTTTAGTCTCATTCCTTTGCAACTCCTATAATGCAAAACATCACACTTCAGCTATAAACATAATGCATTTCAGTTATCTGTCTTGCTTTTGCTTGAAGATGAGTAAGAAGAGAGTCATGCAGGACTAAAATAGCTGACACATGCAGCCTTTCTATGTCTTTTTTGTCCTTGGTTTCAGAAACATGCCCTGCCTTATTTATTTTTGTCAGGAAGACGCACCGTTCAGCTGCCTTTGGGTGCTCCAGGGACACAGCAGATGTTACTAACGCTTCTTGTCTGCACTTCTCGTTCCTGGCAACTTAGGAAGTCATCAGGTCCTGCTGAGCATACATTACTCAGCTTTCTGGTCTTCTCATTAAAAGAACCTCACCGTTAATCATATTCAGGAAGGGACAGTGGCCTGTCAAGCCCATGGAATGCCCCAATTTATTTACACATCTTTTAAATGCTTACTTTATCACAATAATTGCTTTCCCAGGGGTGATATTAAGCTAATGGCCCTGGAATCAATTAAATTGTTACATTCCAACACTGCAGGAACCTAAACCAGATTGTTAGTCACAGTGCTTGCTTTAATATATATCGGCAAAAAATATTAAATTATAATTGTTTCAGAAGAAACTTGTCTGACTCCAGACATGCAGTCTTATCAAAGAATAAACGCATTATCTGGAAAAAAGCAGGTGAAACTGAAATGAAATGTTCCATAGAGCTGCCATATTTGTTATTTCATGTGTTCAGACAGCACATATCTGGAATTTAAATTGTAATGTCCTGTTTTCTTTTCTGGGCGGGGGGCAGCAGTGGCTCTGACAGTAACTGGTAAACATGCAGTATTTTGGATGCTAATTTCACCCTCAATGACTGACTCTCTGAGAATTTGTCTTTCAAATTCAGAGGAATTAGCAGAGTGGAGATTACATACTTCTGGATTTCAGTGATATGTAGCACTTTTTCAGCTTAAAGACTATTAACAGGTAATGTTATGTAGTGACATGTCTCCCAGCAGGTAATAGGCATACAAGAAGCTATTTCTTTGTTTTGAAATATTTCAGATGAACAATGGAAAGCATATTATTGTTTACATATATAAAATAAGGATTTTTTTTATTTATGCATGAATGTATATATGCATGCACATATGTGTGTTTGTTAATCAGCGTCATACCTCTCAACAGTACAGATTTTCGCAGAATGTCCAGATTTTTGCTTCACATTTTTGGTCTGTTTCTCATAAAATTGTGGTTTTCTGGCAAATTAGTGGCAAACCATTAAATATTTTAGTTAGAAAATAATGATTTGAGTTTCAATCTTCATACCTTTCAGAAAATTCATGCTAATGCAAAACCTGCTATTCCATCACCTTTCTAAGTCTGTAAGAGCAATGTTTAAAAAGTGGGCCTATTTTTGGCCTTTGTCCCACTAATATACAAGGCTTTGTCCAGATTTCTTGCTCTAACAGGTTGAGAGGTATGACCAGTGTGGCCAAGTGGGTATAACCACTTACAGGGGAGTCTAGAGAGTAAAGTTCACCAGTGCTCTAAAATATTCACCCAAGTATCATTACAGAAAATTTTTTAGCATATGAGCAAGATTTTGTAAATAACAGTAGGAACGGATTGTAGCAACATCTCATATTGTCAAAGGCAACAGATTTGACATGGCACATATTCTTTGCACATTTGTATAATTCATCATCTTACTTTGGCCATCTCTTAGAACTTTTGTCCTTGTGTCTTCATTTTTCCAATAGTAAACAGTAAAAATGGCAACAACCACTATGAAGTATGGTCCAAAATTTAATTAATTAAAACGACATAAAACGACATAAAATCAGAGCTGAACAATGATAATTAAGCGCTTTCAGGCTAATGCTCTTCTTCAGACAATTTACTGAAAAATTCAAACCGTTCAAATAATAGATGACAACCAATCAAAGTCAGTAATTTATCCACCTTTTCTTTAGGGCTGGCTTAAGGGGAATGACATCATTAAATCCTGGGAATCTATGAGCTGTTAACTCTGTAATCCATTTTGCTTCCTGGTACTCTGTTTCATTCACCAGGTCCCCCCCCCCCCAAAAAAAAAAACTCTTATGTAAGATCTGTATAACTATAAACTTAAAATCATGTCCTGGAAATTGATGAATGTGTTGATATAAAGCATTGTGCTCATTATGTAGCATTATAGCAGACAAGTGATTTAATATTCTATTTTTAACATACAATTTGTCTTCCCTACATACAATCCTGCACATAACTTGCAGGTAACTAAATATATCACATTCATAGTCTTACAATTGGCATATGTGTTAAAATGGTATGTTCTACTGGTAGTGGAGTGTATAAATGTGATTTCCATATTTATGTATGAACATGCCTTACAGGAACTGCAAGGTCCGGTTCCTTTAAACCTAGATTTAACTTGTCATCTTGTTCCCTTCATGACATAACAGATCATTTAAATTCTTATTTCTTCTGAAACCAAACATTGGTTCCTCCCCTACAACCTTCTTTATCTTCTCATCTGTGAGAAGAATTTTCCAAATGTTCCTTACTATATCACATATCCCACGTATATTATTACTGTAAGTGAACATTAACCTCATTTTATTTTCCTGTCTTTTGGAGTTATTTACCCCACCACTTTCCTCTTAGTCACGTGTTAACCAAGGTCGCATCTTATCTTTCCTTTGTCCCACTCTTTTCTGAATAATTCCCTCTACCATGTATTCTTTATATCCTCTTTCAGTGAAACAATGTTTCAAATTGTTCAATTCCATAGCAAACATATCCTCATCTGTACATAAACTTGACACCCTGCCCAACTGTCCTACCACTATGTTATCAAAAGTGAATCTTGGATGCATACTATCATGTTAAGTAAATTATTTTTCCAACACTCTTTTCTATAAAGAGTGGTTTTAAAACCATATATATGCACGCAAAACGGCTTGAGGATAAGGCTGAGTGCAATAAAAAACAAAATGAGGAAAAATGTAAATGCACTCAACTTGCACAACCAAAAACTCTTTAATAAAACAAAAACAAGAACAAGGTAAGCGCTTTCAATACCACAAACTGTCGCTTCATCAGACAAATAATATTCCACAGAAACAACTATATATACACTCTCAATTAACTGATTAGCTGATGTCATCAAATGAGACATAGTGAACAGATTATCTTAAGGAAATAGAGAATATTAAAATCTTATAACCTAAATATATGTTAAGATAAATATATGTACACCTAATAATAAAATACACATATAAAAATATATTATACTAAGTAAAAGAAATATACATCAATGTTTGAGTTGTCTCAACTTTAAAAAGGGTTTAACAAAGAAGGTACCATTAAGACCTGGAGGTTTCTCTGCATTTAGTAAAAGTAACCATTTTTATTCATCTGCCTCCGTGATACTGTCAATGTGTCCTCCTCATGGGTTGGCATCTATAACTTGAATTACAAAAAACTTGAAAGTGTGTGAGGAGTCTGTTAACATGACATGAGTCTGTTAAAAAATTCCAACACATGTGAGAGATGCAACCATATAGCCAAACTGGAGGCTAAGCTCTCTCAACTCAGTACTGGCGTAAGCAGTCAGGAGGAGAAGGAAACCACACTCACTACAATTCCAGTCTCAAATAGACCTACCACGACAGCAAACCAAACACATAAACACACAAAAACATACTCTGAGGCTCTAAATAAAAATCTGCCTAAGCAGCAGAGACCTCCAAAGCAGACACCCAAGCAACCGCTACCCCAAAACAAAACACGTGCAACACATAGCTCACAAAGCCAGTGTGCCAAACAGTCACAGCCCTTAAGGCTAAACAACACACCTGATACACTTGTAATAGGTGACTCTATCGTCAGGCACACTGACATCCCGCTCACCAAGCTGAACAAGGAGAAGGTCACGGTGAGTTGCCTGTCGGGCGCTAGGATCCGCCACATAACACAAGCACTCAGGTCACTCCAAGGCAAGTACAAATATGACTCAGTCATTGTCCATGCTGGTGTGAATAACCTGAGACATACCACCCTGGACTACATGAAAAGAGACATAGAGGAGCTCTCTGAGCATGTAGCCCAGGCCGGTATGACCCTGACCTTGAGTAGCATATTACTCTCACCAAGAATGATGCCACAATATGAAGACAAGATGATCAATTTCAACAATTGGCTTAAGTATTGGTGTCATTCAAAGGGGATCCAATGCCTGTCAGCCTGGGATGACATGCTCGACAAGCCACGATGCTTCGCTAGGGATGGCTTGCACCTGTCACCCCTGGGCTTTCGGATATTGGCAAAGGCTCTTGCTACCCCCATAGTGCCTTTTTTAGGCAAGGCTCAAAAGATAAACCCACCTCCATAGGTATCACAAGGGATAAGAAACTAAGAGTAATGCTACTCAACGCCAGAAGTCTAAACCTCAAGATGCATGCACTCGAAACTCTCCTTAGCATGGAGAACATCGATATCTGTGCAGTAACAGAAACCTGGTTCAAGGCTCCCAAGAGCACCCCAGCACTACCAGGTTATACCTCATACCATGCTTTTGGCCCCAAAACTTGGACCGAACCACAAAAGGAGGGGGAGTATCAATATTCGTCAAAGATACCCACACCTTCAGGTTGGTGGCACAGCATGAAGCATCAGAGACTATCCATGTGCAACTAACAGTGGGTAAAACTGCCTTCCAGTTTATAGCCTGCTACAGACCACCCTCCCAAACCCAGGAACCCCACTCGGCCTTCCTGAGAACACTGGAAAATATGAAGGTCTCTCCAAACACCATTATATTGGGCGACTTCACCTACCCAAACATAGACTGGGAGCATTACTCTAGCTCCAACACCCTAGTCCAAAGGTTCCTAGAATTTATAAACTCAAATGCTATGGAACAACTTGTTACCACTCCCACAAGAGGGGAAAACATACTGGACCTGATCATCACCAACATGGGAACTTTATGCTCCAGACCAGAAGTGTATCCCTCACTGGTAAGATCAGACCATAAACTAATCTCACTGGAAATTCACATCCCGACCCCACCCCCTGCCCAGAAAACCACAATGAAAAACTTCTTTAAACAAATTTCACACTCCTCAAAACTGAGGTGGAATCCTTCAAAGGCCCCGGGCCTGTGGAAAATACGGCCCAGACCACAGAATCCTTTATAAACGCATTCTATGAATACCTTCAGGAATGCATGGATCATGCAATCCCAAATAAAACCAAGACCCAATCCTCCAAAGGCAGACGTCCTGTCTGGTGGACCCCAGCCATAGACAAACTATACAACAGAAGGAGGAAGCTACTACATGATAGAGCAAAATCCCAAAAAGGGAAGGCATCTCTGATCAGTATTAGCAAAAAACTATGGGCACTCATAAAATCGTCTAAGGCCAGCTTCGAGAGAAAAATTGCACAGGACACTAAGGATAATCACAAGGCTTTCTTTAGTTATGTTAGGAACCTGGGTGGGAATTCCCAGATATGCTCAGAATTAGTCCAAAATGACAAAAAATACACCGAACCCACAGACATTGCCAACATCCTAGCTGACAGGTTCAGTGCAAACTCCCCCCCTCCCCACCAAAAGGGCAAATATCTATCCCAGCAGAGTGCTGCCCCCCTGACATCTCAGATGCTCAGGTAAGAGCCGCCCTCTCCAAAGCAAAAAACACAGCATTAATGGGACCAGACGGTGTCCCGGGCTGCATCCTACATGAACTCCAAGAAGAGCTAAACCCAAACATAAAACTACTGTTCAATCTCAGCCTTACTACAGGATATGAACCCAAAGAGTGGCATACAGCAACAGTGGTCCCTCTCCACAAAGGTGGTGCCTCAACGGATCCTGGAAACTATTGCCCCATAAGCCTGACTAGCTTGGTCTGCAAAGCTATGGAAAGGATCATCATGGACCTCATAAATAAAGATATTGGGGACCTACAGACACTGGATCCTACCCAGTTCGGCTTTGTTAAGGGCAGATCCTGCCTCTTAAACCTGGTCAATTTCTTTGAAACAGTCACCAAGGCCATTGACGAGGGGAAGGTGGTCCACATAGCCTACCTGGACCTCGCAAAAGCCTTCGATACAATACTCCACTCGGGCATTATAGATAAGCTCACCAGCTTAAATATAAACCCCTATGTCACTAGATGGGTTGCAAACTGGCTCAAGGACAGAACCCACATGGTTAGAATTGCTGGAGCCATGTCAGACTCCAAACCAGTTACAAGTGGCATCCCACAAGGCTCAGTCCTGGGACCTCTCTTGTTCGGTATATATTTCTCTGAGGTACACACCAACATGGAAGGACTGTGGCTGACCAAGTTTGCAGATGACTGCAAACTGGGCGCCATATTCGACTCTCCAGCCGACACAAGCATCCTCCAAAAGGGCCTCATAGAAACAGACAACTGGTGCCAGAGCCATGGCCTCAAGCTAAAAGCCAAAAAGTGTATAGTCACCCCCTTTGGCAAAAACTAAGTGCCCACAAATTACCACATAGGTGGTAATCCATTAAGTACAGAAGAAGTAATTAGGGACCTGGGGACCCAAGTTGATAGCAATCTCTCATTTGACAACCACGTGGCCAAAGTGGTTAGAAAAACATTTTATATAGCCCACCTAATCATGAAGGGATTCACATCTAGATCAGGGGAGGTCATCGTGCCTCTTTACTCATCCCTCATCAGGCCCATAATTGAGTACAATGCCCCTTTTGGGATGTACCTTACCAGACACCTGCAGTAACTGGAAAGACCCCAAAAGTACCTCACCAAGAGGATCAAAGGGCTCAAACAGATTCCATATGCTGTTAAAGAAACTCCAGCTCTACTCAGTGGCATACTACCTGCTCAGAGGCGATCTGTGCCTGATGTATAAAGCCATGTCCAACCTGGAATTAATGGACATGCTGCACCTCAGAAAATCCAAATCCTATCAAGCTACGCGCTTGAGAGACTTGAACCTCAGCACTGAAATAAATAGGACATGCTGGAGGGACAGATTCATAACCCAGAGGCACCCTTCACTCTGGAATAAAATCCCAGTCCAGGTTAGGCAGAGTCCCTCATTGACTCTCTTCAAGAGGAATCTTGAGGAGTGGATGGGAGATCGTAGGTTTACCCCGGGTATCACTTCTGTGCCACTGTTAGACAGAGGTACAGTATACTAACCTCGAAAAAGGGCATAGCAAAATTAATTTAAAATGGGTGGAGAAAGCCAAACACACTCTGGCTAGGCTTATAAATGCCCTAGGGCAGATAGCCTAGTATGAACCTATGAACCTATGAACCTATGACATGACTAGCTAATGCATTGTTCTCTTTCTGGTTTCTAACATCTCTGATGTGTTCTAGTATCCTGCCCTTTATTAGTCTATTGGTTTTTCCTACATAGTATACATGACATTGCTTACAGTAGGCAAAGTATACTAAATGGCTGGTTCGGCAATCTGCATAGTAATTTATTCTAATGTTGAATTTTTTAGTAGGATGTGTGTAAACTGAATTAGAGTAAATATGCTGACAAGCAGAACAATGTCTACAAGGAAAGGTACCGGTTCTCATTGACTCACATGGTCTATTCATAGTAGTTTTGTTACAAAGGTGGTGTTTCAATGATTTATTATTTCTGAAAGAAAATGCAGGCATTTTACTGATTGTGTTCTTTCCTTTCCTTGTAGACATTGTTCTGCTTGTCAGCATATTGACTCAGTTTTCACACATCCTACTAAAAAATATACCATGCATTAGCTAGCCATGTCATGTTACCAGACTCCTCACACACTTTCAAGTTTTTTGGAATTCAAGTTATAGATGGTTATAGATAGCTCCCCTAAGCATCTCCTAATTTTAAAATAATATTATGGACAATAATGGGAGATATTTCATTTTCACTGAAAGAGGATATAAAGAACACAAGGTAGAGGGAATTATTCAGAAAGGAGTGGGACAAAGGAAAGATAAGATACAACCTTGGTTAACATGTTACCGAGAGGAAAATGGTGGGGAAAATGACTCCAAAAGACAGGAAAATAAAATGAGGTTAATGTTCACTTACCGTAATAATATACATAGAATATGTGATATAGCAAGGAACAACTGGAAAATTATTCTCACAGATGAGAAGATAAAGAAGGTTGTAGGGGAGGAAGCAATGTTTGGTGTTAGAAAAATATGTATTTAAACGGGTTCATGTTACACCGTCGACAACTGAGTACATCGACAACCAGCCCGGTATCACGAATTACACGAAACCGCACAGCATCGAAACTTTAAATAACCGACACCGACTCCATCGACAACGCGCTACACCGACAGCGTATTACGGTATTAACATATGTGAGGTAGGGGATGTATTTATAAACTTATGTCACTCAGTCTGACATTATAACTACATCCCCCACTCAACATATGTTAATACCAGTTAGCTGTAATACGCGCTGTCGGTGTAGCGCATTGTCGATGGAGTCGGTGTCGGTTATTTAAAGTTTCGATGCTGTGCGGTTTCGTGTAATTCGTGATACCGGGCTGGTTGTCGATGTACTCAGTTGTCGACGGTGTAACATGAACCCATTTAAACATATAAAAAGTGCTAGTTAAAAAGCAAATAATGTATAATGCATTTTATTTTATTATTAATATGGCAATAAAAATGATTTTACATGTAATTGCTTGAAGCTTTGAAACTGCAGTGTATTTGAACTCTGACCCTGGCAGTAGCCAGCTCAGCAAGCTTATGTTTTTTACTAACGATTATTTGCTGGGTCAGGAAATTAAATGTATAAAGCATTAAAAATCTTTTTCTTCTTTCTTTGGGACAATTGGCCTTGTAAATGTTATTAAGATAAGACGCAGCTGTTGGGAGAATGTTGCAAGAAGAACAAAGAAGTGTATTACAAGACTGAACCAGCTATTGTATTTAAGCAGGCCTGAAACTTTGAAGGAGTAACATTTACAGAAAGACATTATAACTGACCAGATGCTTTGCAAGGCTATATTATTCCCAAGGGAAAACTTTTTTAAAATATGTAACATCAGCAATCTTTATGAATAGGATGTTGTGAACCATAGTGATGTAGGTGCCCTGTGACTAACCACGTCAGAAAGGTAGGCACAAACTAGAAAGTAAAAACTATAAGAATTGTATACTTCCTGTATCATGTCAAACAAAATTCTGTACTTGTACGTTTTTTGCCTCCTGGTTTACACTAATAAATTTTTGCATCTGAGCCTCCTGTGTTGTAATCTTTATTTTTAGTTAACAGTTTGGTCCTTCGGACTGGAAACCCTCGGACAGCTACAGATCAGAGTGTACCGGTGGTCGAACACTGCGCAGGAGAAGCTACCGAAACGGTTCTTCTTGAAATATAAAAGACCTCCGACTGAATTGTCGTTTTGAGAGGCTGGCCACTTTCTGATCTGCGGCTGAAGAGCAGTCTCGAACTGGTCGACTCAGGAGGCTCAGGTAGGAAGATATTTGCCTTTTTTCTGTTTTAGATCAGGGACTAGGTTACAGTAAATATTATTGTCAGAGATTTGTTATACAGATCAGGGACAAAAAAAATTACTGTATATTTTGTCAGAAATCAGGAAAACAGAATAAGGTAGGCAGTCATTCTAGATAAACTGTGTAAGAAATTGAAATACCACGTGGTGAAAAGGGTTACGTAACATTTTCTTTTAATATGGGAAATCAGTGCACTAAAACATCGCGAGATCTGGCCCTAACTAAAGATGCAAAATATATGCAATTACAACGGGCTGATAATGTTAGGTATTATACAAAATGGGTTAATAAATGCGGATTTGATGGTAAATTGAATAAAATTTCATTAGTTAAACTCTTAAAACAACTTAAATCTGACGCAGAAGGTCAGGCAAAAAAACAACAACAATTAGGCATTCCTCAGGCACACAGGTGGATTGAAAAAGTAAACCGAAGGGAACAGAAAACTAAAAATGCTAAGACGCTATTTTTAGATAAAGAGGATAATAATATAGTAATAGCGATGGCTCCTCCTCCCCCGCCCCCTCCGATGCCTTTTTTAGGATATGAAGCAGGTGGACAAGCTAGTCCACCTCCACGTTGTCCTAATGTCACAATGATACTAAAACCATTTGTTAGAGATCCTATTGAAACTAGGTCCCGGACACGTAAAACACTTGGGGACATAGACTCGTATCAAATAGGAAAAAACACACTAGAGGAAAATGAGAAAAAAATCTGTCCACTTATCGAGGTACCAAATCCTCAAGCAGGACAGAAAGGGCAGGACCCAGCTCTTCTAGTGTACAGACCATGGACACCGGAAGATATTCGGAAAGCTACAAAGGGAATCCCCCATCCAAAAGTCAATTACACGAAGTTTTTACAAGATTTACAAGGTATGAGACTAAGTTACCACTTGAATGGGGAAAAAGTAAAAAAGGTAGTTAGACAAATTGTGGGTCCAGACTGGCACATAATTTGTGGCACCTGAAATCCTCGTAATGCAGAGCTTAAACCACTCCCACATAGTGACGCAGAACTAGACAACAGAGTAAAAGGTCTTACAGACCGAATTTCCAAAAAATGGAAACCTAGAGCAGCCTCCACTTACATTAACCAATGCATACAACAAGAGAATGAAACTGTAGATGGGTATTATGGTAGATTATTGGAATGTTTCAATAACCATAGTGGTTTGGCTATTCCTGAAAATCAGACACATGATACCTCGTATGAACAGCAACTGAAAAATGCATTTTTAAAAGGTTGCATTGCACCTATCAGTAGCTTCATTATGAAGCATATGATAGATCATCGAACAAGTAGGTTACAAGCCTTACTTGAATATGCTAGACATGCCGAAAGACACTTTAACAGTAAAAAAAAAAAGAAGACACAAGTCTTCACTGCTGAAGACGGAGCTGAGGTTTTTGTAGTACAGTCCGGTAAAAAGGGTAAGAAAAATGCCCAGGGAAACAGACAATCTGACAAACGGTCAGAAAATTTTAAAGAGAAAAAAAAAAAGGTGAGTGCTTTAAGTGCGGAAAAAAAGGACATTTGGCGAGGGATTGCAGGCAAAATAAAAAGGTGACTACAGAAAGCAAGAATGATGAGGACTGACTATATGATAGTGATGAAAGTCAAAAATCATCAGAAAAGGCTAACAAACAAAAAACAAATATAAATGTAGTAGAAGAAATAGAAAAAGTGCAAGTAAATATGGAAAATAAAGAAAGTGAAATTTTAGATTTGGCATTACTGAGCTTGGAGCTCTATCTGGCAGACACAAAACCGGAAGTCACACTTCTGGTAGAGGGGAGGGAAGTAAAATTCCTGTGTGACTCAGGAGCGTCACGGACTTTGATACACCCCTCCAAGTTACCAGAATATTCCGAATCACCTGATTATATATTAGTAAAAGCAGCAAACGGACAGCTATATAGGGAGCCACTCTCCCATGATATAGCAATAACTGACCCTGTTTCAGGTATGACTCAGAAAGGTAAAATCGTAGTTTCTGCAAAATGTCCAGTAAACCTACTGGAAAGAGATCTTATGCAGATATTTTGCATAGCGGTAGTTCCCACCATGCAGGGTATGGAGGCACAAAGACAAATGGATACTTTCGTAGTGCGACCGGAGGGTGAGACTTCTTACTGGTACAGCCAGGACCTAGTTACGACTGGTCCAGGGGCAGTAACCGAAAAACTGATGAACGTAGCCATCAGTAAGGCCCCCTCCCTTGACACTGACCGACAGCATTTGTTACACTGTACTCTATACTACTGTAGCATGCCAGGACCTGATAAAGAATATGAGCAAGAATTATTCAAAAATCCTGCAAACAGATTAGTATTACAAACCTTGTATTGGGATACTGAGAAAAACAGTGTGGTAAGCTGTTCATTACCTCAGGAATTCATAACACTGTACAAACCTAATCGACTACCGCATGTCAGCTTAACAAAAAACAAGAATATGAAATGGGCAGACTTAGGGAAAAAAAGTAACAAGGTGAAAAAAACAAACTGATTTAAAATTATCAGAGCAGAAAATACAAAAACAGAAATTGAATTGGCTAACACAGACACATCCAGCTGTACACTTACAAACTAGTGAAGACAGCTGATTAGCATTCTTATTAGAAGAAGAAAAAAAAGCCTTGTGTAATATACCAAAGATTCTTTGGTCAGAAGGCAAATCAGATGTAAGACTTATTCGAACAGCAGGACCAGTTACTATTACACCAAAATCAGCATTTAGACCACAAAAAAGACAATACCCCTTGAGGAAAGATGCAGAGCAAGAAATCAAGCCTATAATAGCAGCATTACTCAAAAAAGGAGTACTGGTAGAATCTCTTGATTCACCATGTAATACCCCTCTATTTCCTGTTAAAAAAGCAAACGGGGAATGGCGGATGGTACAGGATTTACAAGCTGTAAACAATGCAATAATACCTAGAGCACCTACAGTGCCAGACCCACACACCTTGTTGAACGATTTAAAGCCGCAACAAAAATATTTCACTGTAGTAGACATAAGCAATGCTTTCTTTACAATACCTATACATCCTAATAGCCAGTATTGGTTTGCATTTACATTTCAGGGTAAAAGGTATACCTATACTCGGCTACCACAGGGATATTGTAAAAGTCCAACAATATTTGCACAAGAAATGGCCAGCAACCTGGCAGGGTTTACCCCACCAGGAGGTAGTCAAATTCTGCTTTATGTAGATGACATCTTGCTAGCAGCCCCCACCCAGCATCAATGCAGGGAGGATACTATAGCGTTATTGAAATTTTTAGCAGCACAAGGACATAAAGTAAACAAAAGTAAGTTACAACTTTAAAAAAAAACAGGTTAGATACCTAGGATATGTAATATCCAATAAAGGTAAAATATTAGACAAAGACAAAAAAACAGCAATTTTACAAGCACCTAAACCAGCAACCAAGAAGGAAATGATGTCCTTCTTGGAAACAACTCATTTTTGTCGAAGCTAAATACCAAACTATGCTTTAGAATCTGCTCCACTGGCTAATTTAATATATAAAACACCAATGGCAGCACAAAATTTATTACAATGGACACCCGAAGCAAAAACAGCTTTCTGCAGACTAAAACAATTGATAGCTTCTTCATTAGTTTTAAAACTTCCGAATTACCACAAACGATTCTTTCAGACCGTAGATTGTAAACAGGAATATATAACGTCAGTTCTGACGCAACAGCATGGAAATAAGCAACGCCCCATAACTTACTATTCATTACAGTTAGACCCAGTGGCATGGTCGTTGCCTCACTGTGTGCAAGCAGTGGTCGCAGCTGCAATGGCAGTACAGGCTTCGGCCTCAGTGGTGTTATTCCACCCTCTCACATTGAGAGAGCCTCATGCAGTCGCGATAATTTTACTGCAAGAAAAAATAGCATATCTTTCTCCTGCTAGACATCTTTCATGTATGACCATACTGCTGAGCCAACCTCATATAGTAATTGAACGTTGTACAACATTAAACCTGTCAACATTACTTCCAACCCCTGTGGATGGCACGCCACACAGCTGCCTGCAGGAAATTGAGCAAACAACTTTGCCCAGACAAAATCTCACTAAAATGCCCTTAAATAATGCCGAAGTGACATTTTACGTGGATGGCTCGTGCAGAAGGGGTCCTACAGGGAAAAATCTAGTGGGGTATGCAGTAGTTACAGATACAGAGATCTTAAAAGCCCAACCTTTACAGCATAACCTATCTGCTCAAGCAGCGAAATTGATAGCTTTAACACGGGCTTGCACTCTAGCAAAAAATAAATGTGTGAACATATATACTGACAGTCAGTATGCTTTCTCTACAGTGCATGTTTTTGCGCAACAATGGAAAAATAGGGGAATAATAACATCTAATGGTAAACCGATTAATCATGCGCAACTTATTTTAAACCTATTAGATTCTATTGTTACCTGCTAAAGTAGCTATTTGTAAATGTTTAGCTCATACAAAACAACAGGATAGAACTTCAAAAAAAAATGCAAAAGCTGATGCAGCTGCAAAGCAAACAGCCTCAGACTCAAAAACTTTACTTTTAACTGAGAAATTACAACCCTCTGAGATTTTAGATCTAAAAATGTTAAAAACAATGCAAACAATAACTACAAAAGCAGGGAAACAAAAATGGGAGAAACGAGGTGCAATCCTTAAAAATGGACTGTATGTCTCCAAAAAAAAAAACCCAATATTGCCGTCTAATTTATTTAGATATGCAGCTTTGTTGAGCCAAGGGCAGTGCCATGTCTCAACAGGGGGGATGGTACAGTTAGTAAATCGAATATTCCAAACATACGGATTCATAAATTATACAAAAAAATGTTGTGCAGCATGCCATACTTGTAACAAACATCATGCACAAGGGGCATTCAAACCCAAGCAAGGGAGTTTTCCTACACCACCATATCCGTTCCACACTATTTGTATGGATTTCATAGAGTTGAATAAATGTAAAGGGAAAAAATACTGTTTAGTAATTATAGATATGTTTTCTAAATGGGTAGAAGCTTTTCCAACAAAAAATCCGGATGCAGCAACAGTGGCAAAAGCCCTAGTAAAAGAAATAATTCCTAGATTTGGCATACCGAAAAGGATTTATAGTGACAATGGGACACATTTTGTTAATCAGACGATCCACCAGCTTGGGAGATTCTTTGGAATCTCCTTAAAAAATCATTGTGCTTACCACCCACAGTCTGCAGGACTGGTGGAAAGGTACAATGGAATTCTAAAAAGCAAATTGAAAAAGCTAGTGAGCGAGACACAGAAAAACTGGATTTGCTGTCTGCCTTTGGCACTGCTGAACATGAGAACAGTTCCAAATGTAAAGGGTTTGACTCCCTTTAAAATAATATTTAAAAGGGCATATTATGTGCCGCAGTGGAAAGCTCTCATGCCTGCAGAACTAGAGGCTAACAGCTCATTAGCTAGCTACATGAAAAAACTGTTAACAAATAAAACTGTTTTGCAGTTGAACTCTTTTTCAGATAAAAGACAGACCAGACCGTTGAAAGCAGTGCTGACTCCGGGGACCTGGGTGTGGCTAAAGGTTATGAAGAAAAAGAATTGGGCAAGTCCAAAGTGGGAAGGACCATACCAGGTACTGTTGGCAATGCCTACTGCAGTCAAAGTTGCTAAAAGGACGTCCTGGGTCCATCTGACGCACTGTAAACCGGTAAAAAATTTTCAACTTAATAAACATTTTGTGACTGATACACAACAAAGGCAGGATGGTCAAGAGCAAAACGAGTAAAAATACAGATCAACCCCAAAGATATTCTTTAATCATCTTGTTGACTATGCATTTATTGACTATGATTGTGATGACCTACCTTTTGTTGTGGTTTTTCCTACATGTAACCACACAAGTGAAAGTAAAGAGACGTGATAAACTGTCTATAGACTGGCATCCGAACTTTAACACATACCTAGCTATGAAGCGTGTATATGTAGAGACTATGAACATTTCAAATTGCTGGGTTTGTACTGCTATACCAACAGCATATAAAGGACTGTTAATGTCTGCTGTCCCCTTGGGGATAAATGAGACTTGGGAGAATTTACTTTTTGATACAGAATCTGTAAGATCACAAGACAAAATTGCATTGTATTTGCCTATCACACAGAAGGGAATTGTATGTTTCTATAAAAATAATACACTTCAAGTGAGTTGGAGTAACTGTAATATAACCATATCTTATAAATGTTACATTAAAGTTAAAGATAAAGGCACTGTTTGTAATACGAATTATAATTCATATTTGAGTTTAATAAAAACAACATTAAGTGAAGTGCAGAAAAATCCTGTTTTACATAAACAACTGTCTATTATAGACAAGAAAATGTTTCATGCAAAATTAACCCGCATCAGTACTAAAGTAAAAAACTGTTATTTTGTTTGTGGGAAAAAGGCATACAAATGGCTACCTGTGAATTGGTCCGGCAGTTGTTTTTTGGGTTATCTGGTTCCGGCCATAAGACATACTGCAGAATTACCTCTGGGTAAGATACGAAATGTGAGAGATGTAGCCCGGAAACCTGAAGGTCCAATCGGAAAACCTGTAAATCCAGTGAGACAAATCAAAGCTGGTTGGAAAGACCATCATTCCGTAAAAAATAAAAAAAAAATTGACTCATATGGACTTGAGTGACAGTGTAATATCCTGGGCTGGAATACTTCCAGCATATGGAGCAGTCAAATCGATCTGGGAGTTAAAAAAGCTGTCAAAACTTCTCAAAGTAATGAGTAATGCAACTTTTTCTGCTCTCAAATTAGTGAATGATAAACTAAATGCAATGAGAACTGTTGTGCTACAAAATCGAATGGCTCTTGACTTCACCCTAGCGGCGAGAGGTGGTACGTGCGCACTTATCAAAGAAAAATGCTGTGTGTTTATACCAGACAATCGACATAAAATTAATGACCACCTAGAGGTAATACAGCAGGTATCGGCCATGACTAAACCAGGCCCAAACCCACTGGCGAACTTTTTCCAGAATCTGTTTGGTGGGTAGGGTTCTATCCTAATAAACATCTTGATTGCTATTTGTGTGAGTCTGCTCCTATTAGGAGCATGTGTCTGTTGTGGGATTCCCTGCATAAAAAGATTAAGCAAAGATTTTATTAATATATCTGTAACTAAAACTTTGTGCCAAGACATTGAGTTAAAAAAATTAATTTCGGATAAAATTCTTTCCGAAGTATAAACTAAATGACTTACCTAGTTAAAAGTCCTTAAAAAAAAAGGCTAGGAGACAAAATAACATTGTTTATATTTCAGAACAGAATAAAAAGTATTAAAAGGGAGGAAAATGTTAGAAAAATATGTATTTAAACATATATAAAGTGCTAGTTAAAAAGCAAATAGTGTATAATGCATTTTATTCTATTATTAATATGGCAATAAAAATGATTTTACATGTAATTGCTTGAAGCTTTGAAACTGCAGTGTATTTGAACTCTGACCCTGGCAGTAGCCAGCTCAGCAAGCTTATGTTTTTCACTAACGATTATCTGCTGGGTCAGGAAATTAAATGTATAAAGCATTAAAAATCTTCTTCTCCTTCCTTTGGGACAATTGGCCTTGTAAATGTTATTAAGATAAGATGCAGCTGTTGGGAGAATGTTGCAAGAAGAACAAAGAAGTGTATTACAAGACTGAACCAGCTATTGTATTCAAGCAGGCCTGAAACCTTGAAGGAGTAACATTTACAGAAAGACATTATAACTGACCAGATGCTTTGCAAGGCTATATTATTCCCAAGGGAAAACTTTTTTAAAATATGTAACATCAGCAATCTTTATGAATAGGATGTTGTGAACCATAGTGATGTAGGTGCCCTGTGACTAACCACGTCAGAAAGGTAGGCACAAACTAGAAAGTAAAAACTATAAGAATTGTATACTTCCTGTATCATGTCAAACAAAATTCTGTACTTGTACGTTTTTTGCCTCCTGGTGTACACTAGTAAATTTTTGCATCTGAGCCTCCTGTGTTGTAATCTTTATTTTTATTTAACATTTGGTTTCAGAAGAAAGAAGAATTTAAAAGATCTGTTATGTCATGAAGGGAACAAGATGACTCAAATTAAATCTAGGTTTAAAGGAGCAGACCTTGCGGTTCCTGTAAGGCATGTTCATACATAAATACGGAAATCACATTTATACACCCCACTGCCAATAGAACATACCATTTTAACACATATGCCAATTGTAAGACCATGAATGTGATATATTTAGCTACCTGCAAGTTATGTGCAGGATTTTATGTAGGGAAGACGAATATTAAATCACTTGTCTGCTATAAGGCTACATAACGAGCACAATGCTTTATATCAACACATTCGTCAATTTCCAGGACATGATTTTAAGTTTATAGTTATACAGAGCTTACAAAAGAGTTTTTTTTTTGGGGGGGCTGGTGAATGAAACAGAGTACCAGGCAGCAAGATGGATTATAGAGTTAACAGCTCATAAATTCCCAGGACTTAATGATGTCATTCCCCTTAAGCCATCTCTAAAGAAAAGGCAGATAAATTAGTGATTTTGATTGGTTGTCATCTATTATTTGAACTGTTTGAATTTTTCAGTAAACTGTCTGAAGATGGGCATTAGCCTGAAAGTGCTTAATTATCATTGTTCAGCTGTGATTTTATGTCATTTTAAATAATTACATTTTGGACTTTACTTTGTGGTGGTTGTTGCCATTTTCACTCGTTAATATATTTTGTGTGGGCAACATTACCTTTGGTAATGTTATTTTCTACATTTTGTTTGGATTCTTCCAGTAGTAGGTGGTCAAACATATAATTCATCCAGTACTGCTTTTCTCAGTTATGTTTGGCTGTTGACATAAAGGTTAAGGTGTTTTCTTTACAAATGCAAGTTGCAGGGTCTGATTTTTACCTTTGAAGGGAAAATTGGCTAGGGTTAAAATGGCCCATAAGGGCAGCTAGCCTAATACTTTCCTATGGAACAACCACTCATGATCAAGAAGGAATATTGCATATCTTAACTAATAATTCATGTCTTCCCTTTGCATATTCACAGTCACATTAATTATAATTCAAATATTCTCTTACGGTATAGTTTTACACTCTCATATGCCTTTTAATGCCAACCTTCCATCATGAAGCTTAGTACTCTGTTATTATCAGTTCTAGTCATCTGTACTATCATTTCTGTTTAATATGAATACAATATCTTGGAAATGATTTCCCTTAGAACATTTAAATACTCTATACTTTCTTCTGTAACTTCAATAGCATTTTCTGGTAATGGGATGCTCAAAAAGAGGATCTGTATTAACATGTCTTTCAAGCATTCTATATTCAGTCTGCTTAGTTATATGGTGATAAGATTATAACCCACTTCTGCATATATGTATATATATATATATATATATATATATATATACAGCTTCCAGTGTTACTAGCTTCTTATGTTCATCAAACAGTGTTAATAATGGTTTATGTTCCTTAACTAGTTTCATATTCTTGAAACACACAAAATCCACTGGAGGCACCACACGGAGATAACCACTGATATGGAAAGCTTCTTTATTTGCAACAGGAACACACAAGTGCTTTCACGTAGCTATACTACGCTTCTTCAGGTGTAGTAAAACATAAATTTAGACAGCTTTTTATACAAAGTCTTTTGGCGCTCAAACTAACCAATTTAGACCCAAATAGGATAATTGATAACAATCATTGTAGGCTAGTTTAAAGAGACAACATTAAAAAAATTTTTAAAACAAATAAAAATTCCTTAAAAAAGTTTAAAAAGTGTCAAAAATAGTAAAAAATGCCTTAGACAATAAAACAAAACCATCTGTCAAACTGACGATACAAGCCTGCTGGCAAACCAAACTTGCATTAATACAAAATAGTAAATAATCATGGCCAGAACACGAAACATAAATCATGAGTCGGAAAACAATATTTTCTGAATGAAAGTATACAATGCATCAATGCACAAATACAAATGAAATGTATACTCTAACTCTATTGTTAAAGTCAAATGAGCACATACTGAACTCCTTAGTGTATAGCCTCCGATCAGTAAACAGACCATGTGCATCAAACCACACCAAGTATACAGTGTGGTGTAGGAAAGATATGCTGCGCAACCAATACTGTCAAGCAGTAAGTCCTATACAGTAACTAACAATCTAAAAATAAGAAGCAACAGTATGTTGCTGCTATTAGCAAGTGCAAAACATGATCTTGGCTAGTACATTAATAACATATTTATAACCATCGCAGCAAGGTTCATTCCTGTCGATTTCCTGAATGGTAATGGCGCTTTCCATTTGAGATTTGATGCAAGTTCAGGGCACTTTGCAGCTGCGGTTTAGGTCAGTATAATTTAATATTAAGCTGCTGCGATGGTTATAAATATGTTATTAATGTACTAGCCAAGATCATGTTTTGCACTTGCTAATAGCAGCAACATACTGTTGCTTCTTATTTTTAGATTGTTAGTTACTGTATAGGACTTACTGCTTGACAGTATTGTTTGCGCAGCATATCTTTCCTACACCACACTGTATACTTGGTGTGGTTTGATGCACATGGTCTGTTTACTGACCGGAGGCTATACACTAAGGAGTTCAGTATGTGCTCATTTGAGCGACTTTAACAATAGAGTTAGAGTATACATTTCATTTGTATTTGTGCATTGATGCATTGTATACTTTCATTCAGAAAATATTGTTTTCCGACTCATGATTTATGTTTCGTGTTCTGGCCATGATTATTTACTATTTTGTAGTAATGCAAGTTTGGTTTGCCAGCAGGCTTGTATCGTCAGTTTGACAGATGGTTTTGTTTTATTGTCTAAGGCATTTTTTGCTATTTTTGACACTTTTTAAACTTTTTTAAGGAATTTTTATTTGTTTTAAAAAAAATTTTAATGTTGTCTCTTTAAACTAGCCTACAATGATTGTTATCAATTATCCTATTTGGGTCTAAATTGGTTAGTTTGAGCGCCAAAAGACTTTGTATAAAAAGCTGTCTAAATTTATGTTTTACTACACCTGAAGAAGCGTAGTATAGCTACGTGAAAGCGCTTGTGTGTTCCTGTTCCAAATAAAGAAGCTTTCCATATCAGTGGTTATCTCCGTGTGGTGCCTCCAGTGGATTTTGTGTGTTTCAAGTTTCCTGTTTTTTCCATTTGGAGTCTTCGTTTTCTTGCTACAGTTTTTGGACTTTTCTTTTAGTTTCATATTCTATCCAAGCGTACTCATGTAATATCTTCAAAAATCAAAACAAGGACATCTTTTCAACTCGTGGATATTTTTCCACCATTAGAGAAAAAAATAGGTCTACCCTCACCAGAGAAAGCAACATGTTAAATCACAGCTCCAATATCATACAGAAGTATCTCACATTTCTTTTTATTTACTTCAACATTTGTTTACTGGTTAAGTACACTATGTCCAAGAACACTTTCCAGAAAAGACCCAGGCCAAAAGGCATACAATATGTAAAATAATCAAGGATGAAAACTACAGCAACCAATGCAATTGTTTCAGTGAAGCAAAACATGAGTTTCCAATCGCTATCAGGCTAAGTACATACTGCAGTGTATTTACAGCATACATCAATATTCACACAATGTAATCAGAAGATGTTTTTAAGCAGTTTTAGTAGTAGTAGGGTTGGGAGGAAAGGAGTAGGTGTAATGTTATCAAGGATAGTTAGTACACAAGATTGGGTTGGAGAGTATTTATACAATTTACAAAAAATATTACTGAGAGATTGTGCAAGAGCATTAACAGTATACACATAAATTTGTAACAGCTGAGATTATATTAGGAGTCATCAGGTTTGTTGAACTGATGAGGGAGGAAATACTTTACTTCTTATTCTTTGCTATCAGACCAATGACTTTGGTAGTTTGACTGCCTTATGAAAGCTGCCCAGGGAGTTGGAGTTATACATGTCTGGGGAAATGTTATTCCATCGGGGAGCTGTTGATACTGAGATTTTCCTACAAAAATGTAAGTGTAAGGAAAGAGGGTCAGTCATTTCAAATCTGTGGTCCTCAGGGAACAGGAGTTATTCCTAAATGGAAGATGTTTTTTGAGTGGTGGGCAATAATGATCAGTAATAACAATGTTTTTTGTCATGTATTTAGTGAGAAGGTCAATATTTTATAAGCTACCTTCAGCTGAGAAAGGACTTTATTGGACTGCTGCTGTGTTTGGTATAGAAAAGATAATGATTGGTTGAGAATTATTCCAAGATATATTTGCTGTGTTGCAGCTGGAAGTCTGTTATGATTTAGGCAGACTAGAGTGAGTGGCTCTTAGGGATAGCCCACTTATTAATTCTGAAAAATATGACAGGAAATTTTTTGGTGATTATGGAGAGCTTGTTGTGGTACAGCCAGTTCTTGAGGAATTTAAAATAATATTTGAGTGAGGAGATTATTTGTTTTTGAGAAATGGAATTTCTGAATATAACTACGTTTTCAGCATAAAGAATACAACTGAATGTGTGTAGATCTCATAAAGGGTTATTAATAAATACAGAGAGAATAAGACAGAATAAGACAGGCCAAACACAGATCCTTGTAGGACATATGAGTTGAGAAATGTGAGTGGAGGGATGGGTAGTAGTTATAACAGTAAAGGATCTACTGAACAGGCAGCCCTTGAATCAGTAACAAACTTTGTCAGGGAAGTTACATTTTTTTGGGGATCTATAATAAGAATGCTGTGGTTTACACATTCAAAAGACCATTTTAGGTCAATAAATATTACACCAGTTAATTTATGCATTTTCTCGTTGGAATCATTCTCTGTGGTATGGGAGATAATAGCTGTGAAGCATATCTCTCAACCTCCTAGCATAAGAAAACTAGACAAAGCCATACATAAAAGTGGGACAAAGGCCAAAAAATAGGGTTAAGTTTTAAATATTGCTCTTATAAATTTAGAAAGTTGATAGAATAACAAGTTTTGCATTAGCACAAATTTTCTGAAGGGACCAAAGTCTATAACTCAAATGTCTGTCATTATTTTCTAACTTTAGTCTTTAATGATTTGCCAATAATTTGTCAGAAAACCAAAAATTTATGAAAAATGAACCAAAAATATGAGGCAAAAATGTGGACATTCTGCAAAAATCTGTACAGTTGAGAGATATGCTGTGAAGCTGCTGTAAGTAGGTCTGAAGCAGTGTTGCTTGTCAGAAAGGATGTCATACTGGATCATTTGAAGTTCTTGTCATATATGAACTTTTCAAATATGTTAGCTAGATGGTCAAGGATGGCTATTGGGTGGTAAACTTAAGTAAATCTCAGTTTGGGTACTTTGGGAGAATGACTGTTGTGTAAAGTTTCAATATATCTGGTGAGGTTTTTATTGTGAGAGATGCCCTAAAAATGTAAGTGGGTCTACTAGGAATTGTCTGTCCATTTTCAGTGTGTGTGTGTTTATGGGGAGTAATGGACTGTTTTTCTGCTTTATTTTCTGAGATTATGCTGAACATAACTTGACTTTTGTGTTATTGCTTTGAAGCAGAATTTTAGATATTTGAGGTAGGAATATATTGGTTCTATGACATAGGGGAGGTATTAGTAAAAGCTGCGCTGAAGACTTGTGGAGGGTTGATTATATTATGTTGGATTCCTTGCATTGTGCCATATGAAGGGATCATAGATCATAGAATTATAGAATCATAGGAAATAACAAGGGAAGTGAGTCACAAGACCATGTATCCGTTATAAATACCCCCTCATGCTGCACTCATACCTGTCAACCTCCTAGTGCAAGAAATCTGGGCAAAGCCTAAAATTATGGGGGGGGGGGCAAGGCCCAAAAATAGGGAGAGAGTTTGAATATTGCTCTTATAAGTGTAGAAACTTGCTAGAATAACAGGATTTTTGTCAGCATGCATTTTTGAGGGATATGAAGTCTGAAACTCAAATGTGTGTCATTATTTAGTGACTGCAATTTTTATGAGGAACAGACTGAAAATATGAGGGAGGAATCTGGAGATTCTGTGAAAATATGGACAGTTGAGAGGGATGACTGCATTTTCTTTCTCGAGTAGAGAAAACAGGTCAGTCCCAGAGTAAATTCATGGGTATCCATCCAGTCATCAGGGTTTAATATGAGGGATGCTATTCTATGACTTTGTTTAACTTACAGGCCAAGTGTGTTTCATACGTGGGTAGGCTTTGGGTAATTCATTTATGTATACAGGCCTTTTTATTTATATGCTGATGAAGCTTTATGTCTCCATTTCTGGCATTAGTAGAGGTATCTGACTTGAATGGTGCAGAATGCAAGGCATAGATCACTGTGCAACAGCCTGCAAGAAACTGAGTAAAGGGATAGCATTTCCAGCCTTTCATTGATAGAACAGGGACTTTAGGCCAACAGTCTTCTTGGTTAAGAACATCAGGGGCTTTTCTAGTTCCTTAATATGTCTAGAAAAGGTACATCCTGAAGGGGGCACTGTATTCCATAATTGCTTTAATTAGGGTGGTATAAAGAGAGAGATGATAAATTCTTTTGACTTGTGTGATGATGTGAGGTAGTGCCAGCTGAGCCAAGGGGAGTAGGGCACTGCATGTGTAACATATGCCAGCATAGCTAGCTGGAATTTTGTAAAGAATTATGCCATTTGAATATCAAACTGATTTGTACAGATGCTTCTGCTAAAAATGTATCTGCAAGCTACTTCTGTTAAAAATGTATCAACAGTGGGTCCTGCTGCACAGAAAGGAAATATACATGTGTGTCTGGCTGTATTGTTGTAACTTCTGAAATGTATATATTTTAATAGGGAATACTGAAAGAAAAGGGGTTAAGCTCAGCCCAACTGACCTTAAGAAAAATAGCCCGAAATTAAATTACTTGATTTAGGCCATAAAGATTTTATCTCACAGGTCTGAATGCAACTAGAGACACAATGTCTATGAAAAGCCTTTCTGCAGGAAGGGTAGAAGTGTTGGAATTGTTTTATAGCTTCCAGATGCTGTATTAAGCCTTAGAAAAATTCTGTGCATGTATTGTGACACATCTGTGCCAAATCCTGGCTCAGTTACTAGTGGGGGGGTAGTGTGGGAACCACAGAGTCTGCTGACTGGATGTGATGTCATTCTGTAGTCAGCACTGAAATAGTATTTTGATACTAGTGGGAGATGTGATAGTAGCATTCAGCAGTTTTTTATTAGACCTGACAAGAGACACTCATCTAACTTCATCTTGCCTTGATTTAGTAAGTAACTAGGCAACAGTAATTCTTCAGTCAGTTAGGAAAATAAAGGGAGATTAGCCAAATGTTGTTTTTTATGTATTTGACTGAGGGCAGGATTCATGAAGCCTCCATGTAAGAGATACAAGGCTTACACAGAGGCTGCAGTTAAACGGTGTGACGTCAGCATGTCATGCATATGCATGAGGGCATGCTGAATCACACCTAAGGCTAACACAGTCCGTGGAAGACAGTAGGGGGCATGTCCATAGGCCAAGCCCTGCAAGCGGACATGCCCCCAGAAGAGTAAAAGTGCCCAAAGTAAACCCCCACGACAGAGTACATGGAAATGTGAATAAACACAACACAACACATGCCCCCACAGACTATGAACATAAAATCATATAAATGAACATGTGTAATATTTTTTTTAAACTGTAAAGATGTTTGCCCATGAGTGCGCTCGTTTGCACGGGCATGCTCGTAGCTCAGCCACAGTTAGCAGTAAGTGGAAAAGCATATAAGAACTAACTATGCAAAGTAAGCCAAAAAGCAATAGCGTAGCAGTAGAGACGTCGGCTGAAGAGCAGGCAGTCATGGCTCGAGCCCCCACAACATCAATTTTTATTTTTAGTGAAATAAGCACGAAACAAGTCCCTGACACATATGTACACATATAAAATTATATTTTATGTAAAATGTAATGAAATAGGCCAGTTATAGTGAAGAAATGTGAGATAATAAAATAATAAGAAATGCCACATGTGCCCATAGCTGAGCTATAGTTTAACAAGTTGAGTATATCTGCCCGTAGGTAAGCAGTGGTTTAACAGGTGCAAAATGAGTGCCCGTAGGGGAGCTGTGTTTTAACACGCTGAAACTGTGTGCCCGTAGCTGAGCGTAATATGCGTGCTGACAGCCAAATGAAGCGTAAACCAGCGTAACCTGTTTGCATGGAGCTGCGGACCGCACCAACAAGCTAACCGACGGGCAACGTTGAGCAAGCTGTAACAAAACTGCCTTTACACAGACACACCTCCTAGCCTGTCTAGACAGTCATAAAATATAAAAAGCAGTGGCCAGGTTCGAACCCAGGATACCATGCACCATAGTCAAGGTACTGAACCACTAAGCCATGACAGCTGTACGTAGAAATGCAGTAATAGCAAATATATAGGAATGAATAGAAAGTGGAGCATGACAAAGCAGGTTTTGTGAAGCTGATACAATTCCAAAATGGCCAATCACAGATAAGTGCGGGAAAAACGGCATATGTAAGCCCCATAGGCGGGAATACACAGCATAAACGATTGTAGAACTAACTTGCAGCCAGAATGTCATGAGTAGGTGAGGGTAGTTGCTTTCGAGCACAGAGGTGGGGAGTTGAGGAGTCCAGATATATGGTCTGGCTCCTTGTCCACAATCATGAGGCCCAACTCATGTAGGGCCAGGTCCTGTGGGGAGCATATAGGGCTGAGGCGTGGGACCGGATGGCTCATCATCTCACCAGTGCCACAGGGATTCCAAGGACTGGTGAGCAGGTCCGTCACCACCATGTGGACCTGAAGAGACGTAAGCAGGACCAATTGAACCTTTGGATCCAGGAGGCCCGGCAAATGCCCAACGCCCCACTACTGAGTAAGTTACATTTAATTATGTATGTAAGAAATTAAACTAGCTGATATTATGAAGATGTGTATTCCAATATTACTTCATTTATATTACAGCTGCAGGTGTCCGTTCTGCGAACCGCAGAGCCTATGGCGATAGGCTGGTGCGGTTGCCACCAGGCAGGTCAGTAATCCTCTCCCAGTAACTGTAATGAAATATAAAAGTATGACAGTTAGCAAAAGAGTGCAGTGTAGTCACTAAGTAATAAAATGTGCAAGTAACAGTGTAAGAGTGTTTGCAAGTATTGCTTGATTACAAAAGTGTGTTTCAGTCTGTAATCCAAACAGAAAAATGAAAATGTCTGAAATAAAGTCTGAAATAAAGATGCCCCACCTGTAATATAATAGTACACAACCTGCAGCAGGCTGAAAAGTACAGCTGCAGAAGATGAGCAAATCACATGTGTGAAATATATCCCTGTTGAAATACTGAAACATGACAGACGTGAGACTGTTGGAAAGGATTGTAATAACTACAGGTAAAACATGTCAATAAAGCCTAGAAGTAAGTACCATCCTGAATAGTAAAATTAAAACAAGTGAGAGAGTGTGAGAAAGAGTTATGAATCCACCAATAAAGTAGTAATAACCCCTGAATAAAGTATACTGCAGTCAGTACAGAATGAAATGAATGTGACAAGCAGAACCAAACTGCGAAATGTGTTTAAAATGTTGCTGCAGCTGGAATGTGTATCCCAAAATCTGGATATGTTGCTCTCAGTCTGCAATATGCAGATAGTATGATTGTCTGAAATACCAAACATCCACAGTTGTCTGCAGCTCTATAAAGCAAATGTAGCAGGATGATGTAGCTGAACAAAGCCAGATATGAACGTGTATGAATAACAATAAAATGTATATTGATGTAGCAGTAACAGTCCTATCACCATCTTGAAGTAGTTATCACATAGAAAACTGTAGGTAGAACAGTAGTGTGTATATATCTGCAGCTATTAGAAATGTACAGCGTATGTATTGGTATTTGAAGGTGTTAATTATATTTTCTTCACCCTACCCTATAACCACTTATAATCCATTCCACGTGAAATTGGTATGTGCAATCACAATTAACACCCCTGGACATTTGTCCTGTTGGGTCATACATATTTGCATGTACGCTGATGCATCTGCCCTGTTCATACATCCAAACCTGATGGCCTGTTGCCATCAATCAACCCTGTTGTAGGACTGTGTATTGCTGTTCAAATTATGCATGTGTTATGCTCGCTGTTCAATGGTGTGAATATCTGGGTGTTTGGTTAATGGGAATACTAATGCATGCTGTTACAACTCATTGTGAATGGTATTGTATGTTACTAACCCAAACTGTCATGACATAATGCAAAACATAGGCCGACAGGGAAGGCAGGTTCCAGCGGACCCACCTCTCCCACCTCAGCTGGCGAGTGCACCTGGCACTAGTGCCCAGTCTGGACCCTCCTCCGGTGGCCCTGTGCCACCTGCGGGTGGAAGCGCTGCAGGGGATAGGGCCCGTCCCCCCTCTGCAAGTGTGGCCGGAGGAGAACCACCACTCACCCTCCATAGCGTCTGGACTGTGGTGCATAGGGAGATCCGGGAATCTGTTCTTGGGCCCCTAGACCAGCTTGAGGCACAGGTGGCACAACTTACAGGCATGCCTGTTGCCCGGCCCACACAGCCCCCAGCACAGCCCCGTCCTGGGCAGTGAAGGAACAGTGGCAACTGCCCATGGGTGGGGATATCAGTTCCACTGTTGCCATCTGTGGGCTCATGGGCTCTGGATATCCAAACATCTGTCCCCGTCAATTGTGTAACCCCCCCCCACATGTGTCATACACCGCCCCTGTATGCATCTTGTTTGTCTTGTCTGTTGACTTACCCAACCTACTTCCCCAGCTATACCGACTTCCTTTACCTGACATACCACTCTCACCTGAAAAAAAAAAAAAGGGCACTCTGTACCCACAAAAAAATTACGCCCCATACATAGCTGCCCATTCCGCACACATGTCTGCTGGACATGGAAAGTATCAATTACAATTGGCTGTACAACAAGTATTATTGTTGTCCTGACACCTCTCTGAGGGGTGGAAGGTTTCAAATGTCACACCAAATTACAAACATATGCACAGCTGTTGCTGATGAAGAAATGGGCAGCTATGGGCCTTACCTACATCCCTCCTGCAAAACCCAAGATTGTTTCCCTACTGTCTTACCCTCTTTGTGACCCCTTTTTCACCACTTTCCTGTCTCCCCATTTTCATTTCTTTCAAAGAAAATAGCGCGGGTGTGCGCCAGAGTAAGCACTGTTAAGCGGTTGTAAGCGGGTGTGCACGGAGCGGAACGCCAGTGCGCATGCGGGAGCTCTGCGCAAACCAGCACTAACCTGGTTACAACTGCTTAAAAGTGCCTTAGTCACTCTGATTGACAGGTCCTGTAGTCAGTTCAAAAGCAAAATAAAATCCCACTGTCAGCCCCAAACCCAGGACCTTGGAAACAGTAGTTTGCATGACTTACCACTAAGCCACGACTGTTATACAAGAGCATTGTGCTACAATAAATATATCATGTAATAGTAGGAATGAATGTAAAGGGAATATAGGATGTGTAGTACACAAAGCATGTCATGTATATTTACTGTCAAATCTAATGGATTTCTATAATAGTAGTGTGTGAACAGAAACAGCCATGCTAGTTGGTAGCTAGTAGGTAATAATGTCAGTTATTATACATATATAAATGTATGTATGTATATATATATATATATATATATATATATATATATATATATATATATATATATAGTTGTAGGTGTCAGTTTACATACACACTTAGTACAGGAAACAGGAGAGATGAATGGAGAAATGTGAATCTACAACACAGCCTGAATCATGAGAGAGATACTAACCTTTACACTCACAGAACAGTGTCCACAGCATACCAGCATGGTCCCTGCCCTTACAATCTGAAAGGGCAACACCTATCTCACATACCCTTTTATAGTACTGTCCTGAAATCACAGTGAGAACTGCAATCAGTACACAACTGGCTGCATGCAATTAGCAAATGCTGGCTTACAATTGGTGCAGAGGCCATCACATGGACTTATGCAGATACCTACAAAAGCATCCTGTACTCCCACTCCACACATGCAATACTTTCATTGCACCATCTGGAGGCAGAGAGAGAGAGAGAAAGAAAAAAAAAAAAAGAAAATAAGAACACAAACAAAAACACACATTACACAAACTAAGTTGAAGCTGTCATCAGTGTAAGTACCAAGCTGGGCTAGCAGCAGGAGGAAGCTATAGTATTGGTAACGCAACCAGCTGCGACAAACACAGGTAATGTAAAGTAACAAGTTAATAGTCTACATACTGTGAACCCTCCATATGTGTTATTGGTCTGTATCTATATGTATGTCTATGTGATAAGTTGTGCGCACGTAGTTTCACCCAAAGGGGATGACTATACATTACATGTCATTCAGTGTTAGGCCATGATTCTGGCACCAGTTGTCCGTTTCAGTGAGGCCTGTCTGTAGGATGTGTGTGTAAGCTGGTGTAACAACTATGGTGTTTAGTTCACAGTCATCTGGGAACTTTGTCATCCACAACCCGCACATGTTTGCTTTCACATCTGAGAAGTAAATGCCAAACAAGAGGGGTCCTAGGACAGAGCCCTGTGGGATACCACATGTGACTGGCTTTGAGTCTGACATGGCTCCCGCAATATTGATATTATGGATTCTGTAGTTCAACCAGTGTGCAACCCATCATGTGACATATGTAGTAACATGTAAGCTGATGAGCTTGTCTATGATGCCTGAGTGGAGTACTGTGTTGAAGGCCTTAGGCAAGTCCAGGTAGGCTGTATGGACTGCTTTGCCCTCATCAATGGCTGTAGTGACTGTTTTGAAAAGGTCAACCAGGTTCAAAAGGCAGGATCAGCCCATCACAAAGGCAAACTGGGTGGGATCAAGTGTCTGCAGGTACCCAATATCGCTGTATATGCGTCCCATAATGAATCATTCCATAGCTTTGCAGACCAGGCTGGTTAAGCTTATGGGGTGGTAGTTCCCAGGGTCAGTAGAGGTGCCTCCTTAGTGGAGTGGGACCACTGTTGCTGTATGCCAGTGTTCAGGTACATATCCCGTAGTAAGGCCAAGGTTAAATATCATTTTTATATGCGGTTGTATCTCCTCTTGGAGTTCACGTAGCACACATCCAGGGATACCATCAGGTCACATTGATGCTGTGTGTTCTGCTTTGCTGAGGGCGGCCCTCACCTGGACATCTGAGATGATAGGGAGGTTACATTCAGCTGTGATAAGTATTTCTAAGTGTGGGGGAGAGGGAGGGGGGATATTTGCACTGAACCTGTCTGCCAGAATGTTGCCAATATCTGTGGGTTCAGTGAATGTTAAGTAGGTGTGTAATAACTCAGGGCATATCTGAGGCTTTTGGTCCATATGTCTAACAAAACTGAAGAAGGCCTTGTTGTTATCTATAGTGTCCGTGGCCATTTCCCTCTCAGAGTTGGCCATGGATGTTGTTATGAGAGACCTTAGCTTATTACCAGTGCCGACCACAGATGCCTTCCCTTTATGTGAATCTGCTCTGTCCTGCAGTAGCCTCCTTCTATCGTTATACAATTTGCCTTTGGCTAGGTTCCACCAGACAGGATGCGTAACCTTTGTGCATAGGGTCTGGGTTAGAAATGTGTGTGCATGTTCCATGCATTCTTTGGGATGTCCATGGGAAGCATTCGCAAAGGGGTCAGCATTGTGGGTTGTGGCTTCCACTGGCCCAGTGGGCTGCATAGATAACATGTCAGTCCTAACAAGTCAAAATCTGTCTATTCACATATATATCAAAGTAGTATGCTGTGCTGGTGGTGGTGGTGGGATATGTACATCCAGGCCGATTAATTTGTATCCAGATCACACTAGTGGATGGCGTTCCACATACAGTACCTTGGTATGAACCCCCAGAGTGAGGTTGTGCATTGGACCTGTCTCAGTGTGCTGACCGATGCGGCTTGGTACTATGTTGTATGGAATGTGGCAGGTATTGTTGCACAGATGTTGGCTGAGCACTGTTATCTGGCCATGTACATGTTTATCCACCAAGAGACACACACGTGCTACATATGAGAGTAGTAGTATATCACTACAGTTGAGTATCATGTATAGTATGTGTGCCATATATTGCTGACATAGTTTGCTGATATCCTGTTTGTGTTCTCTTTCAGGAAAATGGCGCGTCAGCGAAATCCTGCCTACTCTGCTGCAGAAGATGTAGAGATACACGAGAGCCTGGTGCGGGATTATAACATACTGTTTTCCCGCACCAGCCAGAATCAGCAGGAGAGGGCTGCACTGTGGCAAGACCTTGTCCGTAGGGTAAATGATATTGGCACGCATAATAGGACATATGAGCAGGTACGACATCACTGCAGTGATTTAATCAGAAATGTCCATCAGCGTGCGTCGGATATCCACAGGCAACAGGTCGCCACAGGAGGTGGGGTGGCCACACATCCCCCCTCACCAGACTGGAGGGGCTACTCCTAAGTGTTGTGGCTCCAGCCCAGGAACATCAACAGCAACACACCTGCATTATGATGGAGGCTGGATCCACACAGCAACACGACATGGAGTGTGCAGGTAATATGCCATATGTACACTTGACTGTTCTGTACACTGTTAGTTTATGCATGTGTAAGGTGTGTCCTTGGTATGTAGCTGTCAACATAGTATGTAATTGTGCAGGTGTGATATTGCCAATATCAGCAGCTGACATGTGAAAGGCAACTGGTGTACTACTGAACTGTATCATACGCAGTATCAATGGCACAGTTGTGCCCACTGACATTAATCCCCTCATTTCTGCAGGTCCCTCCGGTGTTACAGCAAGGCAGCCCATCCATGCTGGTGAGTGTGTTTTAACAATATCTATAATAGTCCTGATAGTGCTAGTAATAATAGTGTAACTCAGTAGTGCTCTGTGTGTATACTGCGGGGTGTGCATGTGTGCATGTGTCCACGTGTGCATGTGTGCGTGTGCATGTGTGCATGTGTGCATGTGTGCCTGTGTCCACGTGTGCATGTGTGCATGTGTCTGTGTGTCCACGTGCGCATGTGTGCATGTGTGCATGTGTGCCTGTGTCCACGTGTGCATGTGTGCATGTGTCCATGTGTGCATGTGTCCATGTGTGCACGTGTGCATGTGTGCCTGTGTCCACTTGTGCATGTGTGCATGTGTGCATGTGTGCATGTGTGCATGTTTGCATGTGTCCACATGTGCATGTGTGCATGTGTGCATTAGTGCATCACTGGTAACATTGTGTAGACATTGTAAACTGTGTTTCCTGTCTTCCTCCCACAGGTTCTGGTGCTGCTCTGGTGTCCTGCAGCAGGGAACCTGAATCTGGTGCCACAGGTACTGATAATGATGATATCTGTGTAATGGCACAGGAAGGTGTGTCAGGGTCCGTCATTGGTCAGCCAATTGACAGTACACAGCTGTCAACCCCATCATTGTGCACAGTCATCCTCCCAGTACATCATATGTCACCATTGTCCCTAGGTGATTGACAGGATACAGTGGGCATTGACCAGGGTAATGTGGTATCTGTGGCACATGCTTCCCCACACAGCAGCCATGGGCAGGGTCCTGAGATGGTACCACACAGACAGTTGCCCATTGGGTTCTCATGGGAGCATCCATGGGCGTACTGCCTCTGGCAGACATGCCCAAAGAGGTCTGTCAACCTCAGCTATGCTTCGGGCTGTCATGCAGGCACAGTCATGTATGGAAAGGTACACCAGACAGGGTCTGAGGGATCTGAGAGCATGTCGCACATCCATGACTGACAGTATGCGTGACATCGCGGATGCCATCCATAATTTCACCGATGTCATAGACAGACGTTGTGGGGACATATTACAGCAGTTCCGCAACCACATGTCCATGAGCCAGGGCAATGGTGGATGGTTGCGGTGTCGACGTGGCCATATGCCAGCAACAGCAGTAGCTGGCAGTCGGCGTGGACAACAACAGGCCCGCAGACGCCCCCATAGTGCCAGCAGCAGCCCCAGCAATGCAGGGTCTGTGCTGTCATCAGACTGCCCCAGGAGACCACATGCACGTGGCTCTGGACAGTCCCAACAGGGACCTGTGTCCAGTCAACAAACACCCGCTTCTGATGACAGTACCCAGTCTGGCTTAGTACCGGATATGGTCCGTAGCACCCCTGCCAGGCACAGGTACCGTGTCCGTGCCCACAGACACTGATATGTATGACCTGCCAGGTGCAGTCTGTGGCTGTCCACAAACTCCAGTATATGGCAGCCATGAGGTGGAACTGTGTGCATGCATACACACATGCAAAATGTTAACACCTTGGGCTACCACATACACGCACACACTGCACCAACAGTGCCCCACCCTGTACTGCTGTCCCTCACCAACACACATACACATACATGTCAATTGGTGGTATCAGTGGCAGACTCAGGCATACCTAATTCACACCCTGTGCATATGATGAAACTGTGCCACCTCCTGCAATCTCCAACATCAGTGCAGGAACAGGTAAACACGTTGCTGATGCACAGGGTGACTACATAGAAGTGTATTACTAGTATCATGCTGGTAACAGTACAGTGTGCTGATATGATTGTGTGTATATCCCAGCATGCCTGATGCAGTGACTGTATGACTGTCCTGAATTGTTATCCACACCCATAGTAAGTACCCTAGTGTAACAGCTGCACATTATTGCATACTGGTGGTAAGGATGTCAACAGATAGCCACATACATAGGTAGCACAGGGGAGAAGCTAATGCAAGTAGTGATACACAATGATGGACATGTACACTAATGGTGGCATGTTGCCCACAATGACTATGCAATGTGGATGTTTGCGCATGTTGATATGTGTGCAGTACCAATTTAATTCAAATTACAATTAAATATGACATAATATCAGTTCTACCGTGGACATCTGAGCTGTGCATTCCTGGGTACATGTTGATAGTGCCTGCATATTTGCACTGTTACCTACTGGAAGTGTTAGCCCTTCTCTGTTGTACAATGGACTACTTCCAGCCCTGCTTAATGTAACTTTGTTTGCATGCATGTTTGCTTGAGGTTCCCTGGAACACTGATTCCACCTGCAATGCAGATTTACAGAGCTTCTGTGGATTCCTAGTGACATCTGCATAGCGTACTATACGTATGTCAATTTTCCACCTGACAGAACGTCACTGTCTGTCCTGTTCGCATGTACGTTGCCTGTGACACATTGCATATGACTTACCTGGCATTTACCCACATGTGCAGTCATATATGCCAATGCTATGAAATCAGTAGCAGTACACCCACAGATACTCACCTTCAGTATGTTGTTCCCCATTGGCCCTATGTGTTGGTAATCACCATGGCAATCATACTACTATGGTAGCATGTGCAAAGGTAACCTGTGAATCACCTCTATGGTCCAGTTGTGGTTTATGTGAGTCATGTGGCAATGTCACAGCTGCCACATGTATGCAGTCAACCCTCTCCCCTGGCCAGGAACGTACAACACATGTGTGAGATGCCACCACGTAGCCAATCTGGGGACTGAGCACTCTGAACCCAGTACTGCCATACCCTGTCAGGTGGCATGACATACTACAGTGACTACAATACCAGTCTGACATAGACCCACACTGACAGCAATCCAAACACAGTGGGGCATACCTGGAGACTCAGAATAGCATCCTGCCTGAGCATCACACACCTCCGCAGCTGGCACACAGGCATACGTTAAGTCAGAACAGAGCACATGCCACACATGGCAAACATCCCTTGTGCCACACATTCACAGCCTGTAGGGCTACACAACACACCTGCTACAGATGTGTCAGGTACCTCTCTTGGCCGCTGCAGTGGGGTCCCGCTCAACAGGCTGTACATGGTGAAGGTCACAGTGATATGCCCATGGGACACTATGGTCCACCACAAAACACATGCATACAGGTCAGTCAGAGGCATGGACACATATGACTCAGTCATTGTCCATGCCACTATGGATGACCTGAGACATACTTCCCTGGACTACATGACAGGGAACATAGAAAGGCTCTCTCAGCATGTGGCACGGGCCAGTATGAGCCTGACCTTGGTTGCCATCATACCCTCACCAGGTATGCTACCACAATATGTAGGAAGGGTGTTCTATGTCTACATTCTGCTCAATCTCCAATGTCATTCATAGGGTATCCAATGGCTGTCAATGTGTGCTTACATGCTAGGGAATCCGCAATGATTTGCGAGGGGCAGCTTGCACGTGACACCCATGGGCCATTGTATACTGGTGAAGCCCCTTGATACACACATAGTGCCTTTTGCTGCAGGACACGGATTACATAGTCACCTCCGCGGGTATCACACGGGATAGGACACTAACAGTAATGCTACACAACACCAGCAGTGTACACCGCAAGATGCATGCACTGGACACTGTCCTCAGCATGGTAAACTGCAATATCTGTGCAGTACCAGATTCCTGATTCACGGCTCACAGGTGCAACCCATCACTGCCAGGGTATACCTCATACCATGCCTGTCGTCCCCTACACATGTAACACACATGGACAGGGGGGTGGTATCTCAAGGCACCACAGATACACACACCTCCAGGTTGTTGGCACAGCACAAAGCATCAGGGCCTATCCATGAGCAGCTAACAGTGTGTTGGACTTCCTTCTGTTTCATAGCCTGGCACACACAACCCTCCCATACACAGGAAACCCACCTGTCCTCCCTAACAACACTGGCAATATGACAGTCTCTAGAAATGTCTTTATATGGCTGGACTGCATCCAGCCGAACATTGTGTGTGAGCATTACTGTAGCTATAACACACTAGCTGAAAGGTTCCCAGCATGTAGTCAATGAATTGCAGTGGAACAACATGTTACCACTCCCACAACAGGTGGGAACATGCAGCACCTGTTCATCGACTACATGTAGACTATATGGCCCAGACCAGATGTGTATCCCCTGCTGTTGGGATTATACCATATACAACTCACACTGTATATACACATACTGCATGCGGCCCCTGCACAGTAAGACACAGTCATAATGTTATGCATTGCAAATACCATTTATCCACTTGAGGCACATGTCAGACATGGTAACTACTGAAGGTCACAGGTATATATGTGTATGTGTCATACACATACATCATGTGTGCATTGTCATTGCTGGTTTAAGCAATGTCATGCATTGTTATGAACAACAACCCACACATGGTCATATTGTGTGACACAACCACACGTGGCAGTTGTGGGTTTCCAAAACATACCTATCTGTGCTCTGACAGTGGTAATAGACCCAGTAGCGGAGCGCACTATTGGCATTACTGGGCAGTTAGCCCTGTTTGGCTGTACTGATAGTGTGGTGACATCACCTGTGTTTACTGGGGGAATATGCAGCATCTGGTGTATTGTAGTATTTGTCAAAAGGAACTATTCTCTCACACTTACAATTACACACACCCTACAACCCCCCCCCCCCACACTTGCCATTTGCAGGATTTATACTCCTACCTAACTGTGTCATGACACGTGAGAGAGATGCATTAGCGAAGCGCACTATTCAGATTATTAGGAGGTTCCTCTTCTCCGGCTGTACTTATAGGGTGCTGACATCATCAGTGTTTGGAAAGGGTAATGTGCATCATGTAGTGTGTTCTCCTGATTGCCAAAAAGCACATGTTTTTCATACAGAATTGCACACACACAAACTCCCCTCATCCAAACACACTCACTTGCAGGTTTCAAACCCCTACCTAATTATGTTATGACACTTGAGAGAGACGCATTAGCAGAGTGCGCTATTCGGATTACTAGGAGGTTTTTTTCTCCAGCTGTACTTATAGGGTGCTGACATCATCAGTGTTTGGAAAGGGTAATGTGCATCATGTAGTGTGTTCTCCTGATTGCCAAAAAGCACATGTTTTTCATACAGAACTGCATACACACAAACTCCCCTCATCCAAACACACACACTTGCCATTTGCAGGTTTCAAACCCCTACCTAACTAGGTTATGACACCTGAAAGGGACACATTAGCAGAGTGCACTATTCAGATTACTGGGAGGTTTCTCTTCTCCAGCTGTACTTATAGGGTGCTGACATCATCAGTGTTTGGAAAGGGTAATGTGCATCATGTAGTGTGTTCTCCTGATTGCCAAAAAGCACATGTCTTTCATACAGAACTGCACACACACAAACTCCCCTCATCCAAACACACACAATTGCAGGTTTCAAACCCCTACCTAACTATGTTATGACACTTGAGAAATACGCATTAGCAGAGTGCGCTATTTGGATTACTGGGAGGTTTCACTTCTCCAGCTGTACTTATAGGTTGCTGACATCATCAGTGTTTGGAAAGGGTAATGTGCATCATGTAGTGTGTTCTCCTGATTGCCAAAAAACACATGTCTTTCATACAGAATTGCACACACACAAACTCCCCTCATTCAAACACACACACTTGCAGGTTTAACCCCCCCCCTAACTATGTTATGACACTTGAGAGAGACGCATTAGCAGAGTGTGCTATTCAGATTACTGGGAGGTTTCCCTTCTCCAGCTGTACTTATAGGGAGCTGACATCATCAGTGTTTAGAAAGGGGAATGTGCATCCTGTAGAGTGTTTTCCCAGTAGCCAAGAGGGACATTTCCCTCACACAGACTTGCACACACATTAACCCCCCTCCACACAGATTGGGCATTTGTAGGATTCAAGCACCTACTTAACTATGTTATGACACTCGAGACGGATGCATTAGCAGAGCACGCTATTCGCATTACTGGGAGGTTTCCCTTCTGCTGCTGTACTTATAGGGTGCTGACATCATCAGTGTTTAGAAAGGGGAATGTGCATCCTGTAGAGTGTTTTCCCACTAGCCAAGAGGGACATTTCCCTCACACAGACTTGCACACACATTAACCCCCCTCCACACAGATTGGGCATTTGTAGGATTCAAACACCTACTTAACTATGTTATGACACTCGAGACGGACGCATCAGCAGAGCACGCTATTCGCATTACTGGGAGGTTTCCCTTCTGCTGCTGTACTTATAGGGAGCTGACATCATCAGTGTTTAGAAAGGGGAATGTGCATCCTGTAGAGTGTTTTCCCAGTAGCCAAGAGAGACATTTCCCTCACACAGACTTGCACACACATTAACCCCCCTCCACACAGATTGGGCATTTGTAGGATTCAAACACCTACTTAACTATGTTATGACACTCGAGATGGACGCATTAGCAGAGCACGCTATTCGCATTACTGGGAGGTTTCCCTTCTCCAGCTGTACTTATAGGGTGCTGACATCATCAGTGTTTAGAAAGGGGAATGTGCATCCTGTAGAGTGTTTTCCCAGTTGCCAAAAGGGACATTTCCCTCACACAGACTTGCACACACAACAACCCCCCCCCCACACACACACACTGAGCATTTGCATGGTTCAAACTCCTACCTAACTATATTATGTCACTTGAGGGAGACGCATTAGCAGAGCTCGCTATCCGAATTACTAGGCATCTGTTCTGCACCTGCAGTATTTATAGGGTGCTGACATCTTTATTTCTACAGAGGTATGTACATCTAGTACTACCTGTCAGGTGGGGGATAGCATATATATGCATTTGCACCCACCTACTTCAGGGTCAGATATGCACATCGCACTGGCAGGTTATGTTCTATACCATGCTTCGTGACCACAGGACCTGTAACACACAACACAACCAGTCCAGAACACCCCTCCCACATCCAGGACACACACTTTGCTTCCCTGGGAACAGTGCCGGGATATGCAGGTGTTCACATACACCATTCCAGTTGTTAACATCAGGTACAGGCATATTGTGTGTGGGAACTACTCAGGCCTCTACAACATTACCCTACAGCCCCTGCAATTTGTGGGTCCATGTGCTATGGCAGAACCACTCACCACAGCCACATGGGGGAATACATATTGCACCTGTCCATCTGAAACATGGGTACTCACTGTTCCACACCAGAGGTAGACCACCATTGTTGATATCTGACCATACCCATCTTTCCCTGGACATCCATATCCCATCCCCACCCCCAGGCAAGGTTGTCACTGCAAACAAACTGTATTTAGCACAAGCAGACTCTACTCTTGTGAAGACTGGGGTGGAATACTTCAAAGGACCCATGCTGGGGGACTATACTGGCCACTCTGCATAATCCTTGACAATTGCATTCTATGAGCATGTGTAAGGTTTGCATTGATCATGCTATCCCACATATACCCATGACTGCTCCACAAAAGGACACCTGTCAGGTGTACACCAGTCATATATGAGCTGTTCAACAGACAGAGTGAGCTAATACATTGCAGAGCTGTAGCCCACAGAGGGAGGACATCTCTGAACAGTACCAGCACGACACTTCAATCCCACATAATCATCACAACACAGTGTTGACAGTGAAATTGTCCAGACAATGCAGATAGGGCTCCGCTCAGTCTGTTATTGACGCCCACTTACTGTTAGAGGTCCTCAGCAACCCTCTTCCAGCACACACCAACAACATGGATGTGGCTTAGCACATTCAAACCCTGGGATCTCCACTGTGTCCCTGCTTGACAGATGCACAGCACACTAGCCTCACACGATGCCTTATGTGACCTACTTTACAGTGGCACAGTAGCCTACTGTACTGGGGATGCTGATGCCAAGCACACTCTGGCTAAGCTGTCATTCCCTAGGGCAAACAGCCTAGTATTGACCTCTACACCCATATGTTTAATTGTCAGATGCACAATATTTGTTGCTGATAGACTGTTTGCAGGTCTTATTGCCATAGCATTCCCTGTTTCTATGAACAACCTGTGTATCTGTGGAAGATGTTTGAATATGAGGGGGATCCACTATATCACTTATGTCTCTGTAGTCATTTACTGTGTGCCCTGGGCAGATTGCTGTGATGTGGTTGGTTCCTGGAATGACACGTACAAATACCAGATATGTGTGGCCAACTGCTAAACGGAGATATGGCCTAAGTGTGTGAGCATGCCCAGTACAGCCTTTCCATGACATGTTGTCTGACATATGCCTCATTTATCAAAGTGTGCGAGCATGCCCAGTGTGAGCTTTCCATATGTTGAACTCTGCAGTCCACCACATATTTGGGTGAGTGTAAACTTCAACAATATCTCACGTTTATGGTTGTGTGTTGGGTGTCATGTTGTGTACTTACTGGCCAACTGCTTCATGTCTAAACACAACAGGGATTATACTGTGCCTGCAGGGATTGCATGGGATACTTTGCATACAGTTGTCAACATCCTTTCATACTGACCTAACACTGTAGTACCGTATAGTGTACTGGTTCAGTACTTTCACTGTGATGGACAGTATCCTGGGCTTTAGTCCTATCACTGCTTTAAATCTTCATAGTGAGCACACCAGACTGTGTAGGGGCCAGTTGTGCACATATGACCATGTTGCATTATGTTCAGATATGGACTACCTAAACCAGGCTTGTCCAACATTGGTAGTGTATTCCACAACATAGGTGGACATTGGCAAATACTAGCGATGTGCCCTAGGCCATTTCTAATGCTAGTCAGAGTGTGTGTTTGTCCTTCAACACACATTGTAACTGGAGTTTGCCATGACATATGTCATGGTTAGTATACTGTGCCTCCGTCTACCTGTGACATAACAGTGATACCCAGGGTAAACCTACCATCTCCCATCCACTCATTAAGATTCCTCTTGAGGAGTGTCGATGGGTGACTCTCTGGCTAACCTGTACTGGGAGTTTACTCAAGAGTGGGGGTGGCTTCTGTGTTATGGATCATTCAGTACAGCTTGTCCTATGCATGTCAGTGCTGGGGTTCAGGTCTCTCATGTGCATAGCTCACTGCCATTCAGATTGTACAAGGTGCAGCATGTTCATTGATTCCAGCTTGGACATGGCTTTATACATCAGGCACAGCTTGCCTCTGGGTGGGCAGTATGGCAGTGTGTGGAGCTGCAGTTTGTTTAATCAGGCAACACATGGCATCTGTTCAAGCTCTTTACTACTCCTGGTGAGGTACTGTTGTGGACTTTACAGTTGATGGAGGTGTCTGCTGAGGTACATCCCACAGGGGCTATTGTAGTCAATTGTAACGCTGATGAAGGATGACTGCAGAGCCACAGTAACTTCCCCTTATCTAGATCTGACAACCTTCATGATTAGGTGGGTATATGGTATGTTTCTGTGAACACTACAGCCACATGTTTGTCCAATGCAGGATATCTATCACCTTGTGTCCCCAGGTGTCTCATTACATGTTAGGTACGTAATGGGTTAACACCTGTGTGGTAATTGGTGGGTACTTACTGTATGTCCACGGTGGTTGACTATACACATTTCTGCAATTAGCTTGCAGACATGGCTATGGCACCAGTTGTCTGTTTCTATGTGGCCCTTTTGTGGGATGCTTGTGTCAGCTGGGGGTCAAATATGGTGGGCAGTTTGTACTCCTCTGCATACATGTTCAGTCACAATCCTTCCATGTTGGCCTGTACCTATGGGACATATATACGGAACGAGGGAGGTCCCAGGACCAAGCCTTGTGGGATGCTACTTATATCTGGTTTGTAGTCTGACATGGATGCAGCATGTCTGACCATGTCAGTTCTGTCCTTGGTCTGGTTTGCAACCCCTCTACTGACATAGGGGTTTATATTTAAGCTGGTGAACATATCCATACCGAACATGTAGGGTATTGTATGGAAGCATTTGCACAGTCCAGCTACGCTGTGTGGACCACATTGCCCTCATCAATGACCTTAATGACTGTTTCAACTGGGTCAAACATGTTTAGGGGCAGGATCTGCACTTACAACAGCCACACTGGTAGGATCCGGTGTCAGTAGGTCCCCGATAGCTTTATGTCTGCGGTACATGCTGATCCTTTCCATAGCTGTGCAGACCAAGCTTGTCAGGATCCTGGGGTGGAAGTTTGCAGTATCCATTCAGGCAACACCTTTGTTGAGAAGGACCACTGTTGTTGTACACTGCTCTTTGGGTACATATCCTGTGGTAAGGCTGACAATGAGCAGTAGTGTGATTTGGCATTCCATTCTTCTTGGAGTCCATGTTGGACTCAACCCAGGACACCATCTCATACCTTTGCTGCTGTGTGTTTTGCTTTGTAGATGCTGGCTGTTACCTCAGCATCTGCAATGTCAGGGGGCCAGCAGTCTGCTGGGATAGATATTTTGCATTCTGGGGGTTGCACTGCACCTGTCAGGTTGTATGTTGGCAATATGTGTGTGTGTTTGGTATGTTGTTTGTAATATTTGTGTGATTCGAGCATATCTGTGAATTCCCAACATGGTTCCTACCATCAGTTGAGTAAGCCTTGTGATTATCCTTAGTGTCCTGTACAATTTGTATCTTCATAAGTTCATAGGTTCATACTAGGCTATCCACCCTAGGGCATTTGTAAGCCTAGCCAGAGTGTGTGTGTCTTTGCCGCCCCTTGCTATGTGAATAGTATGGCCATTTATGATTTACTTTACTGTGCCTCTGTCTGGACATGACACAGTGAAGACCCCCAGTGTACATCTACGATCATCCATCCACTTGGCAATATTCCTGTTGAGGGGTGTCAGTGAGGGGCTCTGCCTAACATGGAGTGGGATCCTGTTCCAGGGTGTGGGGAGCCTCTGGGTTATGTATCTGTCCCTCCAGCACATCCTATTTCATTATGTGTTGACGTTGACATCTGTCACTCTCACAGCTCCAATGGCTTTGATTTTCCTGGGGTGGAGCATGTCCATTACTCCTGTGTTGGACATGGCCTTGTACAACAGACATACAATGCCTCTGTGTAGGCAGTATGTGACTGCATTAGGGGTGTCTACAGCCAGGCAGCATATGACATATATTTGAGACCCTTTATCCTCTTGGTGAGGTACCTTTGAGGTCTTTCTAACCGCTGTAGGTGTCAGGTAAGGTACATCCCATATGATTCATTGTACTAGATTATGGGTCTGATAAGAGAACAGTACAGGGGCACAATGACCTCTGTTGATGTAGATGTGAATCCTTTCATGATACGGTGTCCAATATAGACAGTCTTCCTAGCCACATTGGCAATGTGAGTGTCACATAACAGGTTACTGTCCACTTGAGTCCCTAGGTCCCTGATTACTCCTTGCATACATAATGGTTTACCATCTATGTGGTAATTAGTGAGTACCTTGTTTGGTATTTGGTGGGACATTCATACTGTCCAGTGTCTTCAGGATGTCTGGGTGGGGTTCCTGTGTGTGAGAGTGTGGTCTGTAGCATGCTACAGACTGTACAGCAGTTTTGACTACAGTTAGGTGCACATGGGTGTTCTCCGCTGCTTCGTGCATTGTCAGTTACCTGGATGTATGGGTGTCTGTGCTGCATATGGATACTCCCCCTCCTTTGATGTTTTGGTCCAGGTTTTGGGGCCATAACGCATGATATGAGGTATAACCTGGTAGTGCTGGTGTGCTGTCAGTAGGCTTGCAGCAGGTTTCTGTCACTGCACAGACATCAATGTTCTCCATACTGGGAAGGGCCTCAGGAGCATGCATATTGCGGTTTACACATCTGGCATTGGTCAGCATTACCCTTATGTTTCTTACCACTTATGTTTTCTAGGGTGGTGGGTTAGTCTTTTCAGCCTTGCCTACATACGGCTCTATGGAGGTGGCAAAAGCCTTATCCAATATCCAGACACCCAGGGGTAACAGGTGCAAGCCATCCCTGGAACAGCAGCATGGCTTGTCATGCATGACATATCAAGCAGACAGATATTAGATCCTCTTGGACTGACAGCTGTAATTGTGCCACCTGTTAAAGCTGATCATTCTGTGTTTGTACTGTGGCATCATTCTTGGTGAGGGTAGGATGCTGCAAATGGCCAGTGTCATACCGGCCTGGAGTACATACTCAGAGAGCTCATCCATGTCTCCTTTCATGTAGTCCAGGGAGGTACATCTCAGGTCATTCACACCAGCATGGACAATGACTGCATCATATTTCTACTTGCTTTGGGGTGACCTGCGTACTTGTGTTATGTGGCATATTGTAGCAGCCTACAAGCAGCTTACTGTACCCTTTCCCTTGTTCAGTCTGGTGAGTGGGACAGCAGTGTGTCTGCCTATAGAGACACCTATTACAACTCTATCAGGCATGTTGTTTCTCCTTCTGGCCTGTGACTGTTTGGTACACCAGCTTTGTGTACTATGTGTTGCGTGTGCTATGTTTGGAGGTTGTGGTTGCTTGGGGGTCTGCTTTGGAGGCCTCTGTTGGTGTGGTGTGTTTGTAATTAGGGCCTCTGGGAATGATTTTCTGTGTTTATATGTTTGGTTTACAGTTGTGATAGGTCTATGTCGGACTGGGTTTGTGGTGTGTGTGGTTACCTTCTCCTCCTGACTAGTTTTGGCAGTACTGAGTTGGGGGAGCTCAGCCTCTGGTTTGGATAAATGGTTGCATCTCTCACATATATTTGTATTTATTGGGGGGAGTTGAGGGTTGTCTGTGTACTTGGGGCAGGTGTAACATTGCCTCAGGATTCACAGATTCTACTTGTTGTAGCTGGCCTCAGTGGATTGCATGTGTGGACATATTTTATTGCCATACTACTGATCAGTGATTACTTCCCTTTCTATGTTTGCTCTGTCATGTAGTAGCTTCCTCATTCTCTTGCATGGTTTGGTAATGGCTGGAGTCCAGCATGCCAGATGCCTGCATGTATGGCATTGTGTCTTGTTGTTATTTGTGATTGCATAATCCAAGCATTCCTGGCTGTGTTCATGGAATGCCTGTATAACAGGTTCTGCGGTGTGTCCCATATTTTGCACCTGTACATAGCCTTTAATGGATTCTACATCAGTTTGGAGGGGTGCAACTTATGCTTTACACATGTTTTTCACTGTGGTTTTCTGGCCAGGGACTGTGGTCAGGATGTGTATATCCAGTGTGATTACTCTATGGTCTGGTCTTACCAGTGAGGGATACACTTCTCATCTTACCATCCAGTACCCATGTAGCTGATTATCACATCCAGTATGCTTACCCCTCTTGTGGGAGTGGTATGTTGTTTCTGGGCATTTTGGTTTATGGATTCTAGGAACTTTTCTCCTACAGTGTTGGTGCTAGTATAATGTTCCCAGTCTATGTCTGGGTATTTTCAGTCAACCAATATAATGTGGTTTGGGGGGCTTGATATATTCATGTATTCCAACATAGGCCAGGTGCAGTTCCTGGTGTTAGGACGGTAGTCTGTAGCAGGCTATATACTGGGAGGCAGTTTTAGCCACTGGTACTTGACCATGGCTAGTCCATGCTGCTTCTTGTTGTGGTACCAACATGGGGGTGTGGTTATCCTTGACAATTATTGCTAGTCACCCTCCTTTTGTAGCTTGTTCCATGTTTTGAGGCTGTACAGCACAGTATGAGGTGTAACCTGGTAGTGTTAGGGTGCTGATGTGAGCCTTGACCCAGTTTTCTGTTACAGGGCAGATATCAACATTCTCCATACTGTGTGCGTTTACACTGCACACATCTTGCTGTTTAGACTTCTGGCATTGGGCAGCATTACATCTAGGTTCTTATCCCTTGTGGTACCTATGAAGGTGGGTTTGTGTTTTGAGACTTACCTGTTCAGGGCAGGCTGTGGGTACTGACAGCCTTTGCCAGTATCCATGAGGCCTGGACTGATAGGTGCATGCCAACCCTAGCAGGTGGTGCATCATGTCATGCTCAGCATGTCATCCCAGGCTGGAACACATTGGCTCCCCTTTGATTAACTGCATTACTTCAGCCAATTATTGCAATTGATCATCCCATCGCCATATTGTGGCTTCATGCTTGGTGAGGGTGGATGTTAGTCAGGATCCTCAAGTGTGCATATAGTACATGGTGTTACATTACTTAACACATGGCATTCAAGCCTCAGGTGGTGCTGCAGGGCTGCCTCTGTCAGATGCACATATTACACTCCCTGTACATGTTTGAGAGCAGGTCATGTCATTTTAGGCATACCTGTTATTATTTGAGTGAGTCAGAGAGGGGTATCATTCCCAGGGTTCCTACTGAGCCAGTGTATGTACTATGCGTTGCCTCTTTGCCAAGGCCAGGGCATACTGGGCATGCCTCCTTCTGCCTACGGGGGCAGGCTCAGGTTGTTCGTCCTCTGAGTCACGCTCTGCCTGTGATGACCTTGGCAATGGTGGGGGGCTGTTTGGCCCGGCCCTATGCTGGTCCTGCTGCAGCTGTTTTCACAAGATCATATTATGTAGCATAGCACATACCATGACAATTTGGGTACATGTAGTTAGTGAGTACTGCAAGGCTCCACCAGATGTGTCCAGACACCGGAACCGTGACTTGAGCAGCCCAAACACACGCTCTATGACATTACGTGTTTGTGCGTGTGCCTCATTATGGCGTTCCTGTTCAGGTGTGTGTGCATTCCTGATGGGTGTCATCAGCCACGGCTCCAGTGCATAACCTACATCCCCCACTAGGTGTCCATGTGGGATGTCCCCATTGGCAAATGTCTGGTACAGCTGCGTCAAATGCCAGATGTGGGAATCATGGTAGCTCCCAGGGCAGCCAGCACACACATTCATTATTATGCCCTGGGCATCACACACGACCTGGCAGTTGATGGAGTGGAAGCCCTTGTGGTTAATGTAGGCCCTACCCCGCTCACTGGCTGGTGCTTTGATGCATATGTGCGTGCAGTCTATTGCACCCACTACCTCAGGGTATTCCGCTATTTGCTGGAAGAGACACATATTGCTGGCCAATACCTCACGGGCATTGGGGAAATATACATGATCACCGACATGTGCTGACATGGCATCCAGGAACTGGTGCAGTACCCTGGAGGCTGATGACTGTGATATCCCCATCATATCACCAGTTGGTCTCTGGAAGGTACCTGTTGCTAGTATTCTTAGGCCAACACATACCTTGGTTTCCACTGGGATGGGTTCCCCTCTGTTGGTTCTGTGTGTGAGGCATGGCCTGCACAGCTCGACAATTTGCTGCAGGAGGTCTCTGTCCACTCTATAGTGCTCTACTATCTCCAGCTCATGTAACCCGTGGTAGGTGACCCTGGGCCTGTACACTCTTCTCCGTCTCCTCACTGTGGGTTGTCTGGCACCATCTGCATTGTCACCACCCTCAGCAAGTCACCTATGTCTCATTATGACAGCTATGGCAGCCCCTAGCATTTCTTCTCTGAATTCAGCTTTTTCAGTTTTCACTTCTAATAGCTTACTCCTGTCTTGCAGTGTCTCTTGAGCGATATATCCTGCACTGCTGTTTGCAGAGTTTTAAGTGCTTGGCTGAGCTACTATTCTGCCTGTGTAATTGCCTGCTTCTAATTGTTTTCATCTGCTAGCTCCAGCAGTATTCCCTGCTAGCTTCCTACTAATTCTGTTGCTTCCTTTTTCCTTTATGTTTCCTCAGGGGGGAGCAACGTGCATACCAGCATAAACACGCTCACAGTGGCTTACACACGTGCACACATGCTTACATGGTTCAGAATCTGCTTATTCGGGTTAAAATGCGTGCACACCAGAGCAAACAGTGTTACAACTCTGCCAACAGGCTCCCACATGCTCAGTCTGCCCTACACGCGCACACACTAGCGCAAACAGTCTTACAAGTCTACCAACATGCTCCCACATGCTCAGTCTGCCTTACACGCGTGCACACTGTCCTACCCGTGCCTCATGGTGCGCACACGTGCGCATGCACGCCCAGCAAGAAACTTTGGTATAAGTAACAGTGTCCACCTTCCATTTCTTGACTTTCCCATGCTTATCTTGTGGCACTCCTCTTTCCATGATCTGTGTCTGTCATCTGTCATGTAACACTGACCTCCAATGAACTGCATTTTTTTCTACCATTCCCCCCTGTGATGTCACCTATCTCCTACTCTATTCCTCCCCCTTATGTATCTCTTACACTACTCAGAATGTGCTCATTTGCTATGTGACAGTGGGATTCAGTATCCTAACCCTCATTTACATCAGATTGTCTACTAATGCTTAGTTACATGTCTTAGACTCAGCTTCCCCCCTTAGCAACCACTAAACGGTGGCCATGTTGTTTTTGGTCTGCTGGTCCCTGCATTGTAATTCCATGTATTGCATAAAACCCACATTTGTGGGTTTATAACCTTCATTTTTATGTTTTATACAGCGCAGCCCATTTGCGCGGGTCTGCGCTGTAAAAAAAATTATATTTTTTTTAATGTTTCCATCGGGGTACCTTACCAATGGCCACATATTTGGCCATTGGCATGCTGCCTGACACATGTGCACCCTTTATTTGGAGCTGACATGGCTCCATTGTGATTTTTGCAGAAACGTACTCAGTTGTCAACTGAGTACATTTCTGCAGCTAAAACGGCTCTTACACGGGCTGCTTTCTGTTTCGTGGATCTCTACTCTACCTCATTTGCATGCCTTTCGGCTGCAAGTGAGGTATTTAGCATATCCACGCCTAGTCCGTGTAAGAGACGTTTTAGCTGGTCTCTTAAACGGAGTTTCGGGCTGTTCCTGGATCGTGAGGCTTGCATGGAGTGTTACACGTCTCTTACACTCTGTGCAAGCCTTCGTGAATCCTGCCCTGAGTCTTTCCATCCATGTTTTTTTTTAATATTTCCTGTGAAATGAAACTCTGTTTTTTATTGTAAATAGATATTCAGTATTTTCATATTTTCTATGTTATTATTTATTATTAAATATATTTAGGTCTTTCATCATGGCTGGTCTTTTAGAAAATATTTAACCTTTGAGAGTAATTGCATTTATTTAGTGGCACTATGGCTCCACATTCCTGAAAGTCTTGCTGTTTGGGAACACTATCATTTGTATAAGTATTAAATTTACTAAGTATAATTGGTTACCCTGGTAAGACCCTTGGAGTAGCTGGCTTTGGGATGTTCTGATGACAGTATCTACCTTACAGTGTGGCTGGAGGTGCCATTGTCCAACCCCAGGACTGGAGTGTGCATTCCCTGTGTGCTCTTAAGGGAAATTGTACTTGGTGCAGAGAGCTGCATCTGAAAATACTATGTGTGTCTGTTTTTCTCTCAAAGTGAATGTTCACCACCAGTGTCAGTGGTAAGGACTGAGACTCCTTGATCACTGGCCCAGAAGAGGGATGCCACAACTTGTATGTTATGTATTTAAATGTTAGCTGGATTAAAAAGAAAGATTTTATGACTATTGCTGCTAAATAGTGGACAAAGGAAAAGGAATTATCAACTCATGATCCAAGATCCCTGACTTTGTTATCATTTTGATGTGAAGTATTGATTACATTGTATTTTGAGGGACAGGTTTGATCACCAAATGTGACAGTAAACTTTTTACATTTAATTTTTAGCTCTTTATCCATAGTCTGCTAGTTCCTGTTATAATAATGGATATCCAGGGGATATTTGACAATAGAACCTTGTTGGTAATCATCTGAAAACCTAGTTAAAAGATTCTGACTGTCAGACTGGAGATCAGAGTAGATGATGTAAAGGATGGGCCCCAGTACTGAGCCCTGGGCCACAGCACTAGTTACATTCATACTTTCAGAGGAAGTGCCTGCCATCTTAAGTATAGGGACTGTTATCCTTCATCCAGTTGATCTACTTTTAAGGCAATTAGCTTGTTTCTGATGCCAGCATGGGGTTCAGTGTCAAATGCTTTGGCCAAACCTAAATAAGCTGTGTGAACAGAATGACCACTATCAACAGTCTGTGTGATCTTCTCAACAAAAGTAAACACTAGTCCACTACTAGCAAACTACTAATTAACCCCAAGAAAAACAATTCCACGGTCTTTGCCTCAGCCAGTAAATTACCCACCATTCCTCTTATTTTGTTAACAAATCTTACTGAGAAATGAATACCCAATGAGACATACCTAGGCCTAATACTCACCCCCCCACACACAAAAACAGATTTTGTAACTAATAAAGTCAGTGCTCAGTTAAAATTATGTTACAACATCAGTCATCTCCTTTTACCTGTTGCTCACATGACCATTGCTAAAATATTTTAACACTCAAACTTGAATATAGCCTTTGTTTTCTCTTTATGCATTCAGCCCACAATACAGAGAGAATACAAACTACTGAGAATAAAATCTGCAGATTCATTCTATTAGCAGATTCTGAAATACATTGTTGCAATTTGCTAAAACATTCAAAATGTCTTTCAGTGCCTCGTAGGGCCACTTTTCCTGTATGTACTCTAATTTATAATGTGCTAAAACATGGTTACTGTCCCCCTTTAATAATGAAAATACCTTTACAGGACAACCCTTCTGTACTCAGAAGTACACAGGACAACAGTTTCATTCTAGTATGCCCTCAATTTAAAACTGCTGTAGGTAAGAGAGAACCTTTTCTAGATCGGTACTTGCTACCTGGAACCTGCCTACAGACATAAAAAAAAATCTAGAAACCATTAAAAGCTTCAAAGATGCTTTTAAAGATTATGCCTTTATCAAATCTACCTGCAGCTGCTACTGTGACAACAATTAGGTAACTTTATCATACTATAAGAAATCTAGTATACATTTAATAAACTTTTGTCAGCCCCTTAATGCTGCATCTTATATGCAAATATTTCACTTGTATATTGCAGTTTATGTATTATACATATAACTGCACTGTATTTTATGCATATATACATATATGTGTGTGTGTGTATATATGGGTCCCGGACAGTTTGTCGAATGGCCGTTTCTCTGAAACTGAAATGGCCGAGCATACTTGTGCGAAAGTGCTATTTGCCGAAAAAGCACTTTCACAGAAGTATGCTAAAAGGTAAGGGAAATCATGGGGGAATGGCTGTTGCGGAGATCGTAGTACAGTGAGGATAAGGGAATATTCCCTTTTCCCCACTGTAGTGCGATCTCGGAGTGAAAATATAAAAGTAGGGGGGGGTGTGGGGGTGCAAGGGTGCTTGCCCACCTGCTTAAACATTAGTTGTGTGTTTTTTGTGTTTGTTTTTTTTTATTTTTATTATTTCTTAGGGACTTTAGCGAAAGTGGATTCAGTGATTTGGTTTTGGACAATTGAACTTTCGTTCAATCGTCCTAGACCCATATATACATATATGTGTGTGTGTGTGTGTGTGTGTGTGTGTGTGTGTGTGTGTGTGTGTGTGTGTGTGTGTGTGTGTGTGTGTGTGTGTGTGTGTTTGTGTGTTTCTGTGTGTGTATATATATGTGTGTGTGTGTGTGTGTGTGTGTGTGTGTGTGTGTGTGTGTGTGTGTGTGTGTGTGTGTGTATGGGTCTACTTTAAAACACCAACGAGAACACCGAGACCGGAAGATCGACAACTGAGATGACCGACAGTTTAAAAGCATGAAACTTCACATGCTCGACAAACCACAACCCCGAAAATCAACAAAACAAAACAAATACCTTTTCCGAAAAACACACACACAACACAAGCACAACAAAAACCTTACAAACCTACACTAAACCTTACATACACAACTATCTATGCACTAACCTTAACCCAAACCCTAACCCTAAGGTACATCACTATTGCACACTCACCTAACCCGCGCCCTAACCCTAACTCACTTAACCTGCCCCTAACCCTAAAGTCTGTCACTATCGCACACTTACCTTACCCGCACCCTAACCTTAACTCACTTAACCTGCTCCTAACCCTAAAGTCTGTCACTGTCGCACACTTACCTTACATGCACCCTAAGCCTAACTCACTTAACCCGCCCCAACCCTAAAGTCTGCAACTATCGCACACTTACCTTAACATGTCGCTGTTCTCAGCATCGGGCTTTTAAACAGTCGGTCATCTCA
>NC_056726.1:1627447487-1627459987 GCF_019279795.1 Protopterus annectens | reverse complement strand
ATGGAGTGGGTGGAGAAGAGTGTCAGGAGTGATTTGTGACAGACGAGTACCAGTAAGAGTGAAAGGGAAGGACTACAAGAGGGTAGTGAGACCAGCAATGTTATATGGGTTGGAGACAGTGGCATTGACAAAAAGGCAGGAGTCAGAGCTTGATGTGGCAGAGTTGAAGATGTTAATATTTGCACTGGGTGTGACGAGGATGGACAGGATTAGGAATAAGTATATTAGAGGGTCAGCCCAGGTTGGAAGGTTTGGAGCAAAGCCAGAGAGGCAAGATTACGTTGGTTTGGACATGTGCTGAGGAGGGATGCAGACTATATTGGGAAAAAGATGCTAAGGATGAAGCTGCCAGGTAACAGGAAAAGAGGAAGGCCTAAGATAAGGTTTATAGATGTGGTGAGAGAGGACATGCAGGTGGTTGGTGTGAGAGAGCAAGATGCAGGGGACAGGAAGAAATGGAAACGGTTGATCCGCTGTGGCGACCCCTAACGGGAGCAGCCGAAAGAAGAAGAAGAAGATGGTTTTCAGCCTACTTCCTAATGACCCTTAAGTATGTGTTAGCATGTTGCCAATGTGGTAGTAGACATCTGCTGAGATCTAGTTTTCTTTTTCCTAGGAAGCTTTGGTAGTGATTTTTTATAGCCTCAGCATGAGCCAGTTTATTCTGGCTGTGATGAAATGACAGTGGTTGTGTGTGATACTCACAGGCTACCTTATTGTTTGAGAGGGTTTCTTCCAGTTTGGAGAGATACTTGCACATCTCAGATTGAATTATTCCTGTGAAATAGAAGGTCATTGTCATGAGCATATGACAGTTCCTATACTGCCCGAGTGGGACTGGATTTAACTTGAGCTAAGTGATACAAATATACTGTTCATATCCTGGCTAATTATAGGGTATAGAAGGAGTGCTAATCTAAGCATAGAACTAACTTACTGTGATTAGCACTCACACACACACACACACACACACACACACACACACACACACACACACACACACACACTGTTTGAGAACAACACAGCTGATACAACACCTTCTATAGCAAAAAGGAGTTTGCTCAACTGGGAGATATACAGTAACAGTGAGGGGCACAGCATGGAACTATTAGTGGCATAGTGCAAATATATTTAGGTAATATTGCAGCAATGAAATGCTTGATTAGCAACTGGTAGCACCACTAAAAACTGAATATAACTTGCTACTAGGTCCACCAGCTGATCAAACTGAAGCAGACAATCAGAATACAACTTACTACTAGGTCAACAGTAATTCGTAATCTCAGGTCAACAGGAAGTTATTCCCAATACTGTCAAACTCAAGTCTTGCCCAACCAACAGTTATTTGAACTCCTTGAACAAGGGCAAATTACCTCCTCTCACAAGATTATCAGAAGCAGTGTTTGAAGATGTCAGCAAAGACTGCCAATACTGCCAAGCAATGTTGTTCTTAATTAGCAGTATGAACAGAAATCAAAGAAAAAGTGTCTCAAGTGTTGAATGACAGTGTTAAGTAATTAAAGCAGACTTCCTCACAAAATGAGACAAGGCACACACCCTGAACATTAAAAAAATTGAAATAGCCAATCAGAATACAACTTGCTACTATGCCAGCAGTAATGTTAACTTTCAGAACAACAGCCAATTACCTTTTCTCACAAAATTATCATGTTCAGCATACCAAAGTGGTCCCCCAGACACTGGCAAACTACCTTAAGCCCCATTAGTGTTCTCTCAGATGTTAAATGGCAATTTATGTCATTAAAATACATTTTCATGATGTCTGACAGGACTGAAGATAGAAGTCAAATCTAGGAAAAACAGATTAAATATGATTCCAGCAAGAGCTCAGACTCAGAGCTTTGATAAAATGTATTGGTCTGTATTTGTTTTAAATATGTTATTATTAGCAAGCTGATTAGTATTAATATATTATTATTATTATATATATTAGTAGTATTTCTGATTTTTTTTAGGATGGTGTTGCTGTGATGTTTGTTTATATCGGCAATAGTTGAGCTTTCCTTTATAAGTGACAATCCTTGCATTTTCCCCAGGTGATTTATACTGATTGTGTTTATATCACAGTTTGTTTGCAAGTGTTTTCCACTCTAGACAAGGTTGGCCCCCAGAGTGCATGATTTGATCAATTTCTGGTGTTGTTTTTAGAGGGAATAGTTTATTTTGGATAGGATTTATGTTTCTGAAGAATACGCGGCCTTAGGTCAGCTGGTGCCCTAGGCAAAAGGGCTCCATAGCGCACCCCACACCACTCAGGTGCCCCCAACCTGGTCTACCTACACCAAATAAATACTGGAAAAGCGCCCCTGCTACAGCGGCGCCCTAGGCGGCCGCCTAGTTGGCCTAGGCCTAAGGCCGGCCATTGTTAAGGCACATGGTAGAATAGATTGGTGCTCAAACAACAGAACCCAGGTTTTGGCTAGGGAGTCTTCAGAGGGTTCTATAATAGTTTTGGAAGTTAGGTATCTAGGTGAATGTCTATGTGATTTTAGAATATAATGTAAGACAACTAAAAGGTGATTTCTGATAGTGTTTTATAGTATTAACACTGTCATACATTTTTCATGAAAGCTTTTGATAGAATAATGGTAAGAAGGGTCAGTTTACTGGACTGAGGATTTTGTTGGGCATCACTTATAACTACTTGAGAGGATGGTTGAAGTAACCTTAGATTTTAGGGTCCATCAAAGTTAAACTTTTTGTCTCCTATTATAACAAGTTTGTTGTGCTTGGTGTGAGATAGTATTTCATCTAATATATTTTCTGAACATGTTATAGAGGATGATGGTGCAATACATATTGAAAAGATAAATATTTCAGTGAATGCAGAAATTATTACTTCAATTAACTTACAGTTGGGATCTGTCCAGTGTGGAGTGACAGCTGTCAATAAGGCATCTGTCTATGGTGCTTTCACCACTAACTAAAGTAATGACACCACTGCAGTTTCTGGAGTCTGGTCTGTTGATAACAAAAAGAGTGCTTTTTTGTAACTTGAGGAAGTATCCAGGTGTCAGCATTTAGTTGGGATTCAAGCATGTAAGGTTTATGAGTATGAAGCCAGGATTCATGAGTAATCGTTTGTGTAATTGTTAATGTGTATTACTTAGTCTGTTTAAAAAAGTTTGTTATATGTTGGAGCTTTTTTCTTTCCCAGCCTCTGCTGAAAAGGGGATTTTGACTAAACCCAGTTGGATAAATGTGGTAAACAGAAGCAAAATAAAAAATAAAATAAATTCAAGTTGTGCACGTTTACTATTTATAAATTCAAGCTGTATATCTGTTTACTATTTAAGCTACAAATGTTCATACTGGCTAATTTAATATGAATAAGGTTGGGTTGAGTTTGCTGTAAAGTGAGCATCAGTATTATGGGTGAATATTAACTTAGTTGGTGAATCGGTTGATATTAGTACTGTGATCAGTGTGAATAGTTTTTGCAGTACAAGTATACATTTATCTTGTCTGATGCTGAATGTGGACAAAGTACACCGGTGCTTTATCTCTTGTTCTTAATGCTTTTCATTTCCTGAATGCATTTTATTCTTGTTGAATCCATTGCCATGGAATGTGCTTCTTTAGCATATTGTACTTTGACACCCGTGCAATGTCCCAGTAATCAAGGAGCCTCAGTCCTCACCACTAGCACAAGTGTGGGGCATCCACATTGGGAGGATAGCAAGTACACGCACAGTAAAGTACAATTTCCCACACAGAGATCACAGTCAGTCTGGGGCTGGTTTCTCCCTTTCTCTCTTTGCATGCTTTATGCCCATATGGCCTGCAAAGGGAATATCATGGGCTATGGCCAGAAGCATCAGACGGTAGGCTCTAGGCACTACCAACTGCTGTATTCTCTCATCCTGTAGCCCTCCCTCAGAGGTCCACTCTCTATACAGTAATCCTTTGTCCCAGTATACAGATTCCCCCTTCTCTTGAGAATCAGGTGCCTCACTAGCTACAAGCCTCAGGCCTTGCAATGTAGGGTCTGTGAGCTAAGCCTGTCTCAACTCTCTCTTATTAACCCTTCCCAGCTCCCCTTCCACAGGAAGTCTGGCATCCTCTGACAGCAGTGCCTCACTGTCAGCCTGGGTACCACTACTGACTTCTACCTTTGTAGTCACTCTGTCCAAGGGAACATCAGTACTCATAAGCAGCTGTGGCTGACCTTCAGTCTCACCGCTACAGGATAGCCACCTCCCTGAAGTAGCCACTTTACCAGTCCTGGCTGCAAGTGCACAGTCTGTCTGTGTCTCCCCCAGGCTACCAGACCGACATGCTTGTCTCCAAGCCTGACTGTGTGTAACTGCATTAACATGTAACATTCTACTGCATTATCAAAATCATTCCCTATCAGGACATCTGCAGGGATATCCTCAAACACACCTACTTGCTGGCTTACTTTTCCACCCTCCGAGTCAAAGTGAACACTAGCCAAAGGTGTTTGGAATGGGATCCCTCCTAAAGCTCTGACTGGAGTAGACTGCTCAGGCAAGTAATGCTCCTCTGTAACCATTGCAGGCTTCACAATGGTTATGTCAGAGGCTGTGTCTCTCTTAGCAATTGCCTCTTTGCCATTCACTACGATAGTATATAACCTCTTGTAGTAGTTTGGTACCCTTGTTGTCTCAAGACAACCTACTGTTGGCATTTTGTCATTCCCACTTACTGGCTCTCCCACTTTTTGTTCCCCATTTTGCCTCTGTGTACATCTGTATGCTACATGGCACCACTGGTTGCATTTAAAACATTTAACCCTAGGTCCTGGATGTGTACCTGGACTAGTGGCTTCCCCTGCCACTGGCAGATTTTGGGTCAACCACCATGGGTTCACTAAGACCCTTGAGCAGCACTGGGTGTCCCTTTTCTGTGCAGGGATGCTCTGGTTGCTAGGTATAGCTCTCCCTTCTTCACCAACTCATCTACAGTAGAGCACTGTTTATCAGCTAACCAGATCCTTATGTCATCAGGCAAAGTGCTAAGGGCTTGTTCCCTCACCAAAAGGTCTGCCAGCACTTCAAAATTGGTGACCTGACATCCACTCACCCACCTATGATAATAAGTGCTTAGTTCAGCAACATATTCCCACACACTTTCATCTGCCTTGCACCTATGCTCATGAAACTTTTTCCTATAAGCTTCAGGTGTTAGCTTAAAAAATTCTAGCAAACAATTCTTTATAGCATTATAATTTAAGAAATCATTGTCAGACAGTTTGGACAAAATAGTTACAGCTTTACCATGGAGTAAGGGGGTCAGGAACCGTACCCAGAGCCTTTGGTCAACATCATACTGTTTACATACCCTCCCAAACATATGGATAAAACTATGAAAATTATCCTGGAAACTGTGGAAGAAATTTACTGACCTTTTGTGCTTCTGGGGTCCAGATACTCCCTTCCCCATTACCTCCATGACTCTGGTGAAGGGTCAGCATCTCCTTTTCATGTTACTTCTGCCGCTCCTTCTCCTCAGCTTCCAGGAGTAGCAGTTTCTCATTTTCCTCACTCTCTAAACACCTCAGTCTCTTTGCTGCTTCGATTTCCAAATGCTTGTCCTCCAACTCAAGTCTCTTTAGCTCCAGATGGATTTTTAAGTCCTCTGTAGAAAGGTTGTGCTGTCCATTCTCTGAGTGTCATACATATCCATGGCCAGTCTGATCATCTTCTTGGTTGCTATTCTTGGATGCAGCTGTGACCAAAGCTCAATCATGTCTGCCTTAGTCAGGTTTCCATGCAGCAATCCTTTAGCCTGGCACATCTCAACCAACTGGCTCCTTGTCAACTTTCCATACTCCTCTGCTAACATGCTTGCCTGCTCTCTCTGACTAACTAAGCTAACAAAAGAAATTAAAACAATTGTGACCTGAACTCAGAATGTTCACTGCATGACTGATTTAGAGTACAAAAACATCTTCAGTGATCATTGTACACAAGCTACAGGAATTCACCATCCACATCACTTCAAGCCAATTAATATGTGATGTGGCTAACTCACCACTATCAACAAATTAATATCTGATGTGGATATGCCAACACTGTCAAACAATTAATATGTGATGCCCATGCACTGGCCCAGTAATCAAGGAGCCTCAATCCTCACAACTAGCTCCAGTGAGGGGTGTGCACACTGGAAAGGATAACAGTACACATGCAGTAAAGTACAATTTCCCTTAAGAGCACACAGAGATCACAGTCAGTCTGGGGCTGGTTACTCCCTTTCTCTCCAGATCCCCAATAAGACTCCCCACTGGCACAGATATAGGGTACAGATCTCAGCCAAGTGGTCAAGCCAAAACCTCCAGCACCCTCTCTGTCCAACCAGTGATTCGTGTCCCTGCCCAAGTAGTTCACACACACACACACACACACACACACACACACACACACACACACACACACACACACACACACACACACACACACACACACACTTTGAGATATGAATTATATACAAACACACATACACTCCTGGGGAAAGCTGGCACAGGTTCTCCAGCTATGCCCTCTTCAGCCCAGACTATAAGGTAGTAGCGACTGCCACCAACCACCCTTATCAGCTACTATAAAGGCCCTTACCAAAGGGTGTCTATTGTGCAATGTTATTATCCAATTGGTAAATGTGACTAAGACTTGAAGGCTATTTAGGAGCGGCCTATACAGTGTCACTAAATACATGGAAGTACTCTAAGAGTTTAAATGATCTCTACACAAAACAGCCACAGTTGAAAGCTTTAAAATATTTGATAATAAATAATAAAATCATAAGACAATGTTCATCAATTCAACACAATGCTAACAGAGAGTTCAGAAATCACAGGAAAATACTTTAAAACAATATTGTAGGATAGTATGATATAAATATAGAACACAGCTAGACTAATCTGACTATATTCATATCTGTCTCTAAGAGAAACTATGTTTTAAATTCTACTTACAAGGCAAAGTTCTGGTGAGTTGTTGTCAGCTCTGAAGACAAATACAAAATGCTATATCTTTCTCTCTGAGAAAGTTTTAAATTGATAATACAAATTACTGCTGAGTCATTTCAGATTATAGCATTCTTAACACTTCTACTTAAGTTTCCCAGGCTCACAGAACTTACAATTTTAACATTTCTTTTTGTAATCTGCACTTTCCAGGAAGCCACAGCAATAAAAAGACACTTCACATGTAAAACATAGTAATTATCTCTGTCTTAGAACAATAGAAAGAATTTCCTAGCCCCGACATCCTGTCTCCTAGCTTGAGATCAAACAGCTGTAAAATCTTTTGCTTATCAGCTTTCTTCCAGCAAGGTGCATTGTGGTACGTTTTTGAAGCTCAGAACATAACATAGTTTTGTTACATTTGTTACACAAGCCTGTGGATCATATTAATATTTACAATGGCATAGAATTATTTACAAAATTCTATCTAGCTAGGCTGGCAGCCTTCACGTGTACAAGGGTGCCACTATTGAGATATATCTAGACACAAACTTACATAAGAAGTACTAAGCCAAGCAATGTTTTAACTTTTTTTTACAGAAGTAGGGGTGCACAATGAATTGTTTCCATTGTCTTTGATTAATGATAAATTATGTTTTTGTCTAGTTCATGCCTAATAAATCTGATTTATGATTTGACTGTTGAATATTTAGACCTTTTTAACATCAGACCACATTCTTACAGTCTCTGAAATATATTATACATCTATAACCTACTGAGATGCTCACTCTTGGTCTTCCACTGACTAAATAAATCGTTATCATCACATTTAAATATTTCTACATGTTTTTCATAATTCTTTGGAAAAAGGGAAGGTACAGAAGTTACTTCAAATGTTTCTCTGTTATGCACAAAAAGCTATGTGTGTACTTATGGTTAGTATTTTTTATAATAATCACAGGTCGGTAGTTGTTGATAATTAAAGATTAAATTAATTTTGACTCAGTTCTGCCATGTAGCATGACCATGAATTCTTGTACTCTCAATATTGGATATAGTTAGTTGTGTTTTAGCAGCTGGGTTCACAGTAAATGTATAATAACCACACAAGCAAAGTGAATTATACCACTCCTAAATCATTTACCAAGCTTCACTGGGCAAATAATGAAAAAGAAACAGACCACCAACAATTCTTAGAAAGGTAGATGTGGTAAAAGCAGCACACAATACCAAAAATGGATCGGGATTTATCACATTAACTTAAATTAAAAACTAAAAATGTCATCATAAACAGAAGGAACAGAGAAGGTGTACAGATAAATATGAAGAGAAAAGTACAAAGAAATAAATTAGCAGATGATCCAAAAAGATATGTTTCATAGAGGATTTGGAAAGAAAGAAAAATAATAGTAGCACTACCTTAAAAAGACGAAATCAGTATATTTGGGAGAAGTAATTATGAAGACTGTGTTGAACATAACAGAGATGCCAAATGGATAGAAGGGTTAAAAATAGAAGTACAAGGCTCTCATGTTGAGGATATGATATAGGATGATAGCAGTCAGAAAAATTGAGACATAATTATGAAAGTTTCCTAAATGGACACCCACGTCAAGATGCAGTGCACAATTTTTGGTAAAAAGTATTAACATATTTGCATGAAAATGGAGTTCTGAGAAAAATATTGATATGTACATCCCCCAAAAGACATCAACCTGGTCTGCAATAAAAAAAAAATCTCATCCTATAAAACAGTGGCAAACCACTTTGCAAGTAAGTCAGGATAAAGGGCAAATTATTATCCCAGGGGATAAGAATCCAAAGGAGAATTTCTGGGGGTTATTCGTTGTCATCATTCCTGTTTTGTAGTGCTCTTTACCCGTTAAGCTGTTTATTTAATAGACTAGTCTATGGTTACAGCTTAGCTTCCAGAAATCAACCTTGTCAAAAGAGTTGTAGCTCATTTGGTGAAAGGTTCTTGTGGGTGTAAAAAAGAGAGAATGCATAAATGAGAAAATGCTCATTTGTGTTAATGACATATTGTTGAATTTCATTTTATATTGTGTAGGCAAGTAGGATTGTGCTGGAAAATTAAGTGGTGGTTGTGAAGATGTGCAAGGCTGTGTTATAGCAGTTGGTGTGAATATGCAAGTGTTTGCTGATTAGGATTAGAGTAAAGGTTAGGTAATGGTATAGATTCAGTGTTGTACATGTTTTATGTTGCATGCATTCTGCATTCATTTGTCTTCTGTAGTGGTACTGTTATAGAAAGGACTTTTAATAATGCAATGTGAAGGGTTAGGGTGATGGTTACGGTTAGCACAAATGAGTAAGATGGTGCAAGGTGATTTTTAGTTCCCTGATTTTTGATTTTTGTTCTACCATTTTTGTTTTCTACCATTCATGACATAATTGACTCATGTACTGTTTGGTAGATGATTTAAAACTGTAAAAAAGGTATGCAGTTGTTGGACTGTATACATATTGTTGGCATCATCAGATCCAAAGATACTTAAAGTTCTAAAAAAAAAAAACAAAATAAATAAAAGTCCAGGATGACATCTTTGCTCAGATTAGCAGAAGCATTTTAGAAAAGGGCAGGAATGGAAATAGTACATCATGCAGGTAGCTGAAAAGCATTGGAAACATGAACCACAAAGTTAAAATGAAAATATTGAAGTTCTTTTTTTTAATACATGAATATAAACAATTCTCTTTTTCCATAAATGTTTTACAATTTAATATCTTTGCCAGATTTTGATTTAATTTATAGTCACCTATTTTCAAACTATTAACATCAAATATTCAAATGATTTAACTATGTATGTTGTTTGCAGAACACATCTATGACCTGTGCATAACAAAGTTATTATAATTCATGTTTTGTTAATATAATTACAGTCCCAGGAATCATTAATAGGTGTGTGTATTGCACTTAGCATACACCTTTCTGTTAGTATGAGCATGATAAGCAGCAGTGCTCATTGAATATTCAAAGCGTTAAGCAACCCTACATATTAAGCCACACCTGTTTATGACCAGAACACCTGCTGTCCTCTACAATGAGGTGCAGATAGGCTCAAGCACACAAAATAAACAACAGATTGGAAACAAGCTTAATCTCAGTAAACAAACATGGGGTGGACAGCACTATACAAGGCAAGGGCAACTTGAAGTACATAATTAAGTGGCAGTTCAAGTTTAATGAGGAACTCATAATTATATGTAGATTACTGTCCAAACACCACTAATAATAATTATTGATAAATATCAAAGTAATCATTTCCACTCAGTGACACATCTACATTATAAAAAGGAAATGGTACAAAAAGATGTCAGAGGGACACAACTACAGTGTAGCAAACAGAGTAAATGTTTTTTTACTCATGTAGTTTTTATTTTCAGATCATATTGTTAAACCATTCATAATATATTATTTATAACACTTTAAACAACTATATACAATATTTATAAACAGCCTGACCTCAATAATGAAATCAATTAAATATAAATACTGAACAAATGAAACAATCTACAGTTATCAGAGTCAATCTGGTGGCAGTTGCAAAGTATCAATCAATGATAAAACTTTTTTCCAAGGGTTATTTACCAATGGTGTAGCTACATCCTTAGTTCTTTAATTTTAATTTTCATCAATACTGAACTTTTCAATAAAGTCCTTCAAGGTAGGCGCTGTATTTGAATTCCATCTTCTGGTTATGCATTTCCTAGAACTTACTAAAATTGTCCATAATAAATACAAGTTTGATTTGTTCAGATGAGAACTTTTTTCACATTCAATAGAATTAAAGCTTTAGATAAAAAAATGATTCATTAAATAAGGCCTGAAAGAAATTATTAATATCATTCCAATAAGGTTTAATGTTATCACAGTCATAAAAAATATGATTCCAATCTGATTTATACACCTGTTCATATAGCCAACATAATCCACTTCTGTTGGAGCTAATTTTAGCAACTTTATCCAGTGATAAAAATGCTCTATGTAAAAAATTCCAATTGAAAATTTTCCAATATTGTGAGCCAGATGTGTATTTTACTGATAGTAAGATGTTTGATTTTCTTTCTGAAGATAGATGTATTGAATGACCTTTAGTGATATGTTGCCAGAATGATAATTTAGGTAGCATTTTATAAGTTATTAACTATTTATATAAGTTTGAGATATCATTCTTCATGTTAAGATTATTATATATAAATCCATATAAATATTTTATGAGTTTTGGAGTATCTTTAAAGGAAAAAATATTAATTACCATACATAAATCCTTGGAATACATTAAAATGGTCTGCAAAGTTAACTAGTCTTGGGATGGTATTAAGTAAAGTGACCTTATCATTAGCATATCTAAAACCTTTAGTTCTTTGATACATTATATCCAGCAAATAAAGTTCTTGTGTTTCCAAGAAGTGAATATTTTTCTATATATTTATGAGGATATTTTTGTAATGGTAAATGGAATTAAAAGATCAAACCAGATTTTTGTTTCCATAGTTACATTAACAAATTTCCTAAAGACATTAAAAAGAAAATTAATCAAGTTTAATTTAGTATGTCTAGTTATGTTATATTGCATATTAATGCTTAGCAAATACCATAATTTATTAACTTTGATATTGAAAAGTTTTTTAATGAAGTAAATTCATTTGCTAGTATAACAATGTGTAACATCTTCCAGTTGGGAGAGTAGTTAGGATTTATCCACTCCATAACAGTTTTAAATATAGATGCTTTTATATGATTTAATATCTGTGAAGTTTAGTCCTCCTTATTCCCATGGCCTAATGTGATGACTGTAAGCTACTCTATTTTTTTTAGGAAACCAAAAAAACTGCAATAAAATTGTGTTTATTTTTTTAAGGAGATGTCTCTCAGAATATAATTGAAGAGCTAGTGCTACGTATAAGACTTTGGAAAGTAGAACCATTTTTATTAATTGTAGTCTATCTTCAAAGGTCAAAAATATTTTATTCCACTTTTCCACGGAGGTTTTGATTATATTAATAATATTATTATAATTTACTGCTATTACCGCATTCATATCTTTGCATAAAACAATTCCTAGCTAATTTAAAGTAAGAACTTGTTTGCCTATGATATGGTTCTCATTTACTTGTCTTTCTTTTTTTTTTTTTGTTCAGTAAAAAAAATTTAGATTTTAATTTATTAAAGTGTAGACCTGAGATCATATATTTCCCAATTAATAAATCCAATTCTTCTAGAGTTTCTTTTGAATTGGATAATGTAAGCAATATATTGTCAGGAAATCACATTATTTTAGACTTATATTGATCACATAAATCCACACCTCTTATTTTTAGATTGTTACATATTAAAACTGCAAAGATTTCAATAGCCAATGCAAAGAAAATAGATGATAGGGGCAAACTTGTTTAGTACCTTTAGTAAGAGAAATAAATTCCGAGGTGAAAGGACCTAATTTAACATATGCTAAATTATTTTTATATATATTCTTTATGAGATGGACAAAGGAAAGGAGAAAGTCAAACAAAACTAGAACTTTAAATA